>NW_026278762.1:0-3622 GCF_023373465.1 Oncorhynchus keta | reverse complement strand
GGAAAGGAACACACTTGTCTATATAAGGTCCCACAGTTGAGAGTGCATGTCAGAGCACATGTAAATCAACTTATGTAAATATAATATATATTCTTTTTACTTTGAATAAATTGGCAAAAAATGTATGAAAACATGTTTTTGCTTTGTCATTATAGGGTATTGTGTGTAGATAAATGAGGGAAAAACGATTTAATCAATTTGAAAGTAAAGTTGTAATCTAAAAATGTGGAAAAAGTCTCTATCATTTATCTTTGTGCAGCATAAAATGAATCAATCAATCCTCAATGTGCAAAAACACAGATATTACATCTTTTTTGTATCTACCTGCAGTAGAGCATGCTGGGAAAAAAGTAAATTTGTTATCATAACTTTAAAAATGTAGTTGATGTGATTTCATTGTCCCCCACGATGAAATCGGGGAGGGAACTGTGGATCTGTCTGTGTCTGTTCGTCGTAGGTCATACTCTATATCTCAGACAGCACTGGTGACAAAACTTGGGTGAATGATGTCTTGCCATAGAAATACGGCATTTACAAAATTACACCGACAGCCCAAGGCGGGAGCTATAGTAATTAACAGAAATGTGTTAGTCACACACAATCTCAATTTGCTCAAAGTGGGGTGCTGTATCATTCATGGGGACTACACGTTTACTCTTGCCTTGTTTAGTTGAGTCAGACAACTTAAAAATTTTCAAGAACAATGACTTTTCATTGACTTTGAGATCAACTTACTTGAAGTATTTGAGTAAAATGTCTTGGGGTTTACAGTGTAGGTGGAGCTGCTTCTGGCTAATGACATCATTACATTACAGCAGCATGCTCAGTTGGGTCGGCCCATCTTACGGGACATCAGGCTAATCACTATTCTGTACATTTATGATGCGGTTTAGTAGAAATATATTATGATAGAGATGATGTACTGTAGTCAGTGCACAGATACAGAATACTGGTGTTACTGTTGAGGGTTGATTTGGTCTAACAAGGTGGAAGTTACCGTAAGTAAATCAGAAACTTGAGATAAGATGGAGAATAATCTACCTTGAGCACTGCTGTAACAAATGACTCCTAACAACGTTGAAATCAGAAGTAGTTTCAGGTCCATCTGAAAAAAGAAAATGTGGGGATACAGTAAAGATGGAGGTGAATACTGTGTTTTTGTTTACATTTCAGTACCATAGAAGGCATTTGGTTTTTGTGAATGTATTTACATTTGTAGTACCATAGAATGCATGAGGCTTGGTAATCTAATGCATACATTCTTCCTTCCCTTGACAAAAAGGACCTGTTAACTGATATTGTCATGCTTCCTCGTGGCACCAGAGTGCGGCAGAGGCCGCCCTAAAGACTTTTATTGACTCCGGTGTCTTATAATTTCATGATTGTGTTCCTTTAAAAGAGGTGTGTTTTCTGCAGTCCTTTGTAGAAACTTGAATTGTTTGCTGTGTGTGTTTGTTTCCTGAGTGAGTTTGAGACTTGGTGTTTGTTGTTTTTTCAAGTGTACTGTGATCCTTCTGCTACCGTATCTCAGTAAATTATTATGTTTATCCTTAACCACTGATTCCTTGTCTGGTCTCTTCTCTGCACCTGGGTCCAACCTTACCACGTCACACAGCAAGCTTCTACCTAAACATGGACCCAGCAGAGATCCCCCAGATCTGGAAAGTGGTAGCTCACCAAGGAGCACTGTCAGGACGGCAGCAAGAACAGCTCTCCCATATCTCCAGGACACTTCGGGCACTTGCTGAGTCCATCCAACCATGGCATGCCCCCACCCCAGGAGGAGACAATGCCCAGTGTTACAGATATCGCTTGTGGTTACTCCAGGGAACCTGCACTGGGAACCCAAGACGCCAGACCCCGAGCGGTATAACGGCCACCCGGGAGGATGCAAGGGTTCCTCACACAGTGTTCTCTGGTGTTCGAGCCACAGTCCTCCTCGTTTTCAAACCGATCAGGCCATGATGCCTATATCATCTCTGGCGTGGGAAACGGCAGCGTGGCAACAGCAGCCACCATCTTGCAGATCCATTAGAGCCTTCACTGCCAACTGCGACGGTCTTCAACCACCAAGTCCGCAGACAAGAAGCGGCAGCCGACTGTTCAACATTCGCTAATGGGCCAGACCAGTGGCTGACTTCGCAGTGAGTTTCGCACCCTCGCCGGCTTCCAGTGGGTGGAATACGGAGGCACTGGTTACTGCGTTCCACCAGGGTCTGTCTATCTCCATCAGAGATGAACTGGCCACTGAACTGGGAGAGAACCTGAGTTCCTGATAACGCTGGTAATCAACTTGGACAACCGCATCCGGGAATGGGTGAGACAGCGCCCTTTGACACCACTCCAGAATTCCGGTTTCTGAGCTCCCAAAGCCCACTGAGCCCAGCATAAAGGATCCCATGCAGCTGGGCTCGCACACGTCTGAGTCCACAGGAGCGTGCCAGTCAAATGAGCGAAGGCCGCTGTCTCTGCCATCTCCGTGCTATTGCCCAGAGCTGACAGGAAACATCCCGGGCTCGCCAGGACAGGGAGACCCTGACGAGCTGTGCAGTTACCTTCCAGCTACCCAGTCACCATCTGTTACTACCCGCAACCCTCCACTAGGACAACCATCAGCACAAGATTCAAGGCTTTGTGGACTCCGGGGCCGCAGATAATTTCATTGATCAAGACTTCGCCAGAGTTCCAGATTCCCTGTGTGAACTGTCCCATCCCTCTGCAGATTCAAGCCCTCGATAGACGCCCCCATTGGCTCCGGTCAGTGGAATATCCAACCAAGCCCATTCTACTGCATGTTGGGGTGGAACCACTTTGAGACTCTTAGTTTTCTGCTGATCACTGCCCCGAACCCCATTATCCTACAGTGGTTCCTCCTTTAAAAGTTGCATCATACTGCGGCACACCCTGCTTGCTGCTGCAGCATTCTGTGGCACGTCTTATAATTCTCAGCCATTTCTTCTGTTACTGCAAGTTTGACCACCAGAGGGCATCTATGAGAAGCATTTGATAGTATTCCGTATTGGCATTAGCAGAGAATTTAAAACCCCTTTTTGCAATTACATAGTATAATGGGATTGATTTTTAAAGAAATGTGGCTTAATTCATTTTATTAATATTATGGTGTGTCCATTCAGAGAAATTCTCAGTTTGTAAATTCAGACCCTTTCGCTCTTGGAGTGCAGTAGGTTTTGATTTGAGCATTCTGGTCTTACGCCCAAGTTAACATTGGCTAGCTACTTCCAGACACATGAGACCACTCTGACCATTTTACTCGCCCTAGCAGAGCTGGTAAGGCAGTTTTAGGTAAGCAGAGTGACTGTAAATGTGCTGCTGGAAACAATTTGAATTACGCTTTTCCCCCGAAGGTTTACTGACACCGACCATATTCAACGGGTGTTGAGCGCTAGTAAAGTAATTATTCTGCACTCTGGGTAATTATTCTGTGCTCTGGTACACTCGGACGATAGTGCTCTGAAATCCATGTAGATAGTAGGCTGGACACATGAAATTTAACAACGTTCTTTTCTGATAAAAAAAGAGCTGCTTGCTGTGGTTTTAAGTAATCGTGAAAAAAACAAGCTTTATTTTAGTGCATTTTTCACCCTGCCAGCTCTATTAGTTC
>NW_026278761.1:0-2562 GCF_023373465.1 Oncorhynchus keta | reverse complement strand
TTATGAGGGATGAACTCTGATGTCTGACTGTATTGATGGGTCTCAGGAGGTTTATGAGGATGAACTCTGATGTTCTGGCCTGTATTGATGGGTCTCAGGAGGATTTCTGAGGATGAACTCTGATGTTGTCTGACTGTATTGATGGGTCTCCAGGAGGTTTATGAGGTTGTCTGATGAACTCTGATGTCTGATGTCATATTGATGGGTCTCCAGGAGGTTTATGAGGATGAACTCTGATGTTGTCTGACTGTATTGATGGGTCTCAGGAGGTTTATGAGGATGAACTCTGATGTCTGACTGTATTGATGGGTCCCAGGAGGTTTATGAGGATGAACTCTGATGATGTCTGACTGTATTGATGGGTCTCCAGGAGGTTTATGAGGATGAACTCTGATGTCTGACTGTATTGATGGGTCCCAGGAGGTTTATGAGAGGATGAACTCTGATGTCTGACTGTATTGATGGGTCTCAGGAGGTTTATGAGGATGAACTCTGATGTCTGACTCTCAGGAGGTTTATGAGGATGAACTCGATGTTGCTGTGTATTGATGGGTCTCAGGAGGTTTATGAGGATGAACTCTGATGTTGTCTGACTGTATTGATGGGTCTCAGGAGGTTTATGAGGATGAACTCTGTTGTCTGACTGTATTGATGGGTCTCAGGAGGTTTATGAGGATGAACTCTGATGTCTGACTGTATTGATGGGTCTCAGGAGGTTATGAGGATGAACTCTGATGTTGTCTGACTGTGATGATGGGTCTCAGGAGGTTTATGAGGATGAACTCTGATGTCTGACTGTATGGGTCTCAGGAGGTTTATGGGATGAACTCTGATGTCTGTCTGACTGGAGGTTTATTGAACTGGGTCTCAGGAGGTTTATGAGGATGAACTCTGATGTCTGACTGTATTGATGGGTCTCAGGAGGTTTATGAGGATGAACTCTGATGTTGTCTGACTGTATTGATGGGTCTCCAGGAGGTTTATGAGGATGAACTCTGATGTTTGTCTGACTGTATTGATGGGTCTCCAGGAGGTTTATGAGGGATGAACTCTGATGTTGTCTGACTGTATTGATGGGTCTCAGGAGGTTTATGAGGATGAACTCTGGTGATGTCTGACTGTATTGATGGGTCTCAGGAGGTTTATGAGGATGAACTCTGATGTTGTCTGACTGTATTGATGGGTCTCAGGAGGTTTATGAGGATGAACTCTGATGTTGTCTGACTGTATTGATGGGTCTCAGGAGTTTATGAGGATGAACTCTGATGTTGTCTGTATTGATGGGTCTCAGGAGGTTTTATGAGGATGAACTCTGATGTCTGACTGTATTGATGGGTCTCAGGAGGTTTATGAGGATGAACTCTGATGTTGACTGACTGTATTGATAGGTCTCCAGGGTTTATGAGGATGAACTCTGATGTCTGACTGTATTGATGGGTCTCAGGAGGTTTATGAGATGAACTCTGATGTCTGACTGTATTGTCTGGGTCTCTGATGTTTATGAGGGATGAACTCTGATGTGTCTGACTGTATTGAAGAGATGGGTCTCAGGAGGTTTATGAGGGATGAACTCTGATGTTGTCTGACTGTATTGATGGGTCTCAGGAGGTTTATGAGGATGAACTCTGATGTCTGACTGTATTGATGGGTCTCAGGAGGTTTATGGGATGAACTCTGATGTTGTCTGTGTAATGATGGTCTCAGGAGGTTTTATATGAGATGAACTCTGATGTCTGACTCTATTGATAGGTCTCAGGAGGTTTTATAGAATGAGCTCACATATGTCTGACTGTATTGATGGGTCTCCAGGAGGTTTTATGAGGATGAACTCTGATGTTGTCTGACTGTATTGATGGGTCTCCAGGAAGGTTTATGAGGATGAACTCTGATGTTGTCTGACTGTATTGATGGGTCTCAGAGGTTTATGAGGATGAACTCTGATGTCGGCTGTATTGATGGGTCTCAGGAGGTTTATGAGGATGAACTCTGATGTTGTCTGACTGTATGATAGGTCTCAGGAGGTTTATGGGGATGAACTCTGATGTCTGACTGTATTGATGGGTCTCCAGAGTTTATGAGGATGAACTCTGATGTCTGACTGTATTGATGGGTCTCAGGGAGGTTTATGAGGATGAACTCTGATGTCTGACTGTATTGATGGGTCTCAGGAGGTTTATGAGAATGAACTCTGATGTCTGACTGTATTGATGGGTCTCAGGAGGTTGAGGGATGAACTCTGATGTTGTCTGACTATGATGGGTCTCAGGAGGTTTATGAGGATGAACTCTGATGTCTGACTGTGATGGATGCTCAGGAGGTTTGCAGAGGATGAACTCTGATGTCTGACTGTATTGATGGGTCTCAGGAGTTTATGAAAGGGATGAACTCAAATGTTGTCTGACTGTATTGTTGATGGGTCTCAGGAGGTTGGGGATGACTCAGTATGTTGTCTGACTGTATTGATGGGTCTCAGGAGAGTTTATGAGGATGAACTCCCGTGTCTGACTGTATTGATGGGTCTCAGGAGGTTTATGAGGATGAACTCTGATGTCTGACTGTATT
>NW_026278760.1:0-7572 GCF_023373465.1 Oncorhynchus keta | reverse complement strand
ATTAGATGCTACAGTCCTCCTTTAAGACTCCATAATGTTTCATCATTAGCTGTTACAGTCCTCCTTTAAGACTCCATAATGTTTCATCATTAGATGCTACAGTCCTCCTTTAAGACTCCATAATGTTTCATCATTAGATGCTACAGTCCTCCTTTAAGACTCCATAATGTTTAAGCTGTAGATGCAGGGCTCCGGGCAGCTGAGCGGAAATGGAGGAAAACTCGCCTCCCTGCGGACCTGGCATCCTTTCACTCCCTCCTCTCTACATTTTCCTCCTCTGTCTCTGCTGCTAAAGCCACTTTCTACCACTCTAAATTCCAAGCATCTGCCTCTAACCTAGGAAGCTCTTTTGCCACCTTCTCCTCCCTCCTGAATCCCCCCTCCTCCCCTCTCTGCAGATGACTTAGGTCAACCATTTTTGAAAAAGAAGGTCGACGACATCCGATCCTCGTTTGCTAAGTCAAACGACACCGCTAGTTCTGCTCACACTGCCCTACCTGTGCTCTGACCTCTTTCTCCCTCTCTCTCCAGATGAAATCTCGCGTCTTGTGGCCCGGCCGGCCGCCCAACAACCTGCCCATGCAGCCTATCCCTCCTCTCTTCTCAGACCATTTCGGAGACCTTCTCCCTTACCTCACCTCGCTCATCAACTCATCCCTGACCGCTGGCTACGTCCCTTCCGTCTTCAAGAGAGCGAGAGTTGCACCCCTTCTGAAAAAACCTACACTCGATCCCTCCGATGTCAACAACTACAGACCAGTATCCCTTCTTTATTTTCTCTCCAAAACTCTTGAACGTGCCGTCCTTGGCCAGCTCTCCCGCTATCTCTCTCTGAATTACCTTCTTGATCCAAATCAGTCAGGTTTCAAGACTAGTCATTCAACTGAGACTGCTCTCCTCTGTATCACGGAGGCGCTCCGCACTGCTAAAGCTAACTCTCTCTCCTCTGCTCCTCTGCTCTCATCCTTCTAGACCTATCCGATACTGTGAACCATCAGATCCTCCTCTCCACCCTCTCCGAGTTGGGCATCTCCGGCGCGGCCCACGCTTGGATTGCGTCCTACCTGACAGGTCGCTCCTACCAGGTGGCGTGGCGAGAATCTGTCTCCTCACCACGCGCTCTCACCACTGGTGTCCCCCAGGGCTCTGTTCTAGGCCCTCTCCTATTCTCGCTATACACCAAGTCACTTGGCTCTGTCATAACCTCACATGGTCTCTCCTATCATTGCTATGCAGACGACACACAATTAATCTTCTCCTTTCCCCCTTCTGATGACCAGGTGGCGAATCGCATCTCTGCATGTCTGGCAGACATATCAGTGTGGATGACGGATCACCACCTCAAGCTGAACCTCGGCAAGACGGAGCTGCTCTTCCTCCCGGGGAAGGACTGCCCGTTCCATGATCTCGCCATCACGGTTGACAACTCCATTGTGTCCTCCTCCCAGAGCGCTAAGAACCTTGGCGTGATCCTGGACAACACCCTGTCGTTCTCAACTAACATCAAGGCGGTGGCCCGTTCCTGTAGGTTCATGCTCTACAACATCCACAGAGTACGACCCTGCCTCACACAGGAAGCGGCGCAGGTCCTAATCCAGGCACTTGTCATCTCCCGTCTGGATTACTGCAACTCGCTGTTGGCTGGGCTCCCTGCCTGTGCCATTAAACCCTACAACTCATCCAGAACGCCGCAGCCCGTCTGGTGTTCAACCTTCCCAAGTTCTCTCACGTCACCCCCCGCTCCTCCGCTCTCTCCACTGGCTTCCAGTTGAAGCTCGCATCCGCTACAAGACCATGGTGCTTGCCTACGGAGCTGTGAGAGGCACGGCACCTCAGTACCTCCAGGCTCTGATCAGGCCCTACACCCAAACAAAGGGCACTGCGTTCATCCACCTCTGGCCTGCTCGCCTCCCTATAGGGAATAACGGTTCCGCTCAGCCCAGTCAAAACTGTTCGCTGCTCTGGCCCCCCAATGGTGGAACAAACTCCCTCACGACGCCAGGACAGCAGAGTCAATCACCACCTTCCGGAGACACCTGAAACCCCACCTCTTTAAGGAATACCTAGGATAGGATAAGTAATCCCTCTCACCCCCCCCCTTTAAGATTTAGATGCACTACTGTAAAGTGACTGTTCCACTGGATGTCATAAGGTGAATGCACCAATCTGTAAGTCGCTCTGGATAAGAGCGTCTGCTAAATGACTTAAATGTAAAATGTAAATGTAATGCTGCAAATCAAAAATTCTAAGATGAGAATTGGTGTCATTATACACCTGCTTTACATTTCTTACATGTATTAATTCATATTGAAACATATCAACATTAATATTGAAATAATACATTTTTATTTGGCTTAATTTTTCAATCTATTTTTGAGCGTAATATACTCCATGGACATATCAAAGATAAGATTGAGAGTTGAATCTCTGCTACTTGTAGAGATATATGATCCATTTGGGAAGCCACTATATGATCCATTTGGGAAGCCACTATATGATCCATTTGGGAAGCCACCATATGATCCATTTGGGAAGCCACCATATGATCCATTTGGGAAGCCACCACATGATCCATTTGGGAAGCCACTATATGATCCATTTGGGAAGCCACCACATGATCCATTTGGGAAGCCACCACATGATCCATTTGGGAAGCCACTATATGATCCATTTGGGAAGCCACTATATGATCCATTTGGGAAGCCACTATATGATCCATTTGGGAAGCCACCATATGATCCATTTGGGAAGCCACCATATGATCCATTTGGGAAGCCACTATATGAGCCTTACCAACATCATGAATGTAAAAAACTATTGAAAAAGCTTGCCCTCTGCTGGAGATTTGCAGGTCAAAGAAGGGCTGTGATTGGTTACATTTCCTACTATGCCAATTGGTCCATCACATTACAACTAGTAGAGATCCTACTCTGAAACTCTGATGCTCAACCCACCACCACCAATCTTGTTAAAATCTCTGTCTGATAAATTTTATGAGTATGGAAGGGTTTTGTCTCTGTCTGATAAATTGTATGAGTGTGGAAGTGTTTTGTCTCTGTCTGATAAATTGTATGAGTATGGAAGTGTTTTGACTCTGTCTGATAAATTGTATGAGTATGGAAGGGTTTTGTCTCTGTCTGATAAATGGTATGAGTGTGGAAGTGTTTTGTCTCTGTCTGATAAATTGTATGAGTATGGAAGTGTTTTGTCTCTGTCTGATAAATTGTATGAGTATGGAAGGGTTTTGTCTCTGTCTGATAAATTGTATGAGCGTGGAAGTGTTTTGTCTCTGTCTGATAAATTGTATGAGTATGGAAGTGTTTTGTCTCTGTCTGATAAATTGTATGAGTATGGAAGAGTTTTGTCTCTGTCTGATAAATTGTATGAGTAAGGAAGTGTTTTGTCTCTGTCTGATAAATTGTATGAGTGTGGAAGTGTTTTGTCTCCTGTCTGATAAATTGTATGAGTGTGGAAGTGTTTTGTCTCTGTCTGATAAATTGTATGAGTATGGAAGTGTTTTGTCTCTGTCTGGTAAATTGTATGAGTGTGGAAGTGTTTAGTCTCTGTCTGATAAATTGTATGAGTATGGAAGTGTTTTGTCTCTGCCTGATAAATGGTATGAGTGTGGAAGTGTTTTGTCTCTGTCTCTGATAAATTGTATGAGTATGGAAGTGTTTTGTCTCTGTCTGATAAATTGTATGAGTGTGGAAGTGTTTTGAGGATACAATATACAGGTAACTGCCAAATAAAGGAGACGCTTGAGTCAATGAGGGAAACAAAGTCGACTGAACTAAAATATAAACGCAACATAGTGTTGTTCCCCTTGTTTCATGAGCTGAAATAAAAAGTCCCAGAAATGTTCCATGCGCACAAAAAGTGTATTTCTCTCAAATTGTGCTCAAAATTTGGTTTCATCCCTGTTACTGTGCATTTCTCCTTTGGCAAGATATTCCTATATTCCAATGTACTTGCGAACACTTGAGTCAATGAGGATACAAATATTTTGAAAAGCAGGTGCTTCCACACAGGTGTGGTTCCTGAGTTAATTAAGCAATTCACATCCATCATGCTTAGGGTCATGTATAAAAATACTTATTGACCATTATCTTGGCTACCATGGCTAGAAGAAGAGATCTCAGAGACTTTGCAAGAGGGCTCTGAAAGGAGCATAGGGGTTTTAAAGGGTGTTTGTGTCTCAGTCACTGGATCTCAACCTTATTGAACACTTCTGGGAGATTCTGGAGTGGCGTTGTCCATCACCATCAACAAAAATATCAAATTATTGAATTTCTCATGAAGGAATTGGGTGTCATCCCTCCAATACAGTTCCAGAAAATGTGCAAAATCTATGCCAAGGCGCACTGAGGCTGTTGTGGGGGCCCAACGTCCAATACACTTTATGTTGGGGTTTCCTTTACTTGGGCATTTATGACACTTTATGTTGGGGATTCAATTATTTGGGCAGTTATGACTCTTTATGTTGGGAATTCCTTTATTTTGGTAGTTATGACTCTTTATGTTGGGGTTTCCTTTATTGGGGCAGTTATGACTCTTTATGTTGGGGTTTCCTTTATTTTGGCATTTATGACTCTATGTTGGGGATTCCTTTATTTGGGCAGTTATGACTCTTTATGTTGGGGATTCCTTTATTTTGGTAGTTATGACTCTTTATGTTGGGGATTCCTTTATTTTGGTAGTTATGACTCTTTATGTTGGGGTTTCCTTTATTTGGGCATTTATGACTCTATGTTGGGGATTCCTTTATTTGGGCAGTTATGACTCTTTATGTTGGGGATTCCTTTATTTTGGTAGTTATGACGCTTTATGTTGGGGATTCCTTTATTTTGGTAGTTATGACTCTTTATGTTGGGGATTCCTTTATTTTGGCAGTTATGACTCTTTATGTTGGGGATTCCTTTATTTTGGCAGTTATGACTCTTTATGTTGGGGATTCCTTTACTTGGGCAGTTATGACTCTTTATGTTGGGGATTCCTTTATTTTGGCAGTTATGACTTTTTATGTTGGGGATTCCTTTATTTTGGCAGTTACCTGTAGCCATTGTTATTAATTTCTTGGATCATTTATACTTTTTTTTTAAACACAAAAAAAAACATTTTTTTACCTCCTTTTTCTCCTCCGGACACAGCCCGGGATCGAACCTGGCTCTGTAGGGATGCCTCAAGCACTGCAGTGCCTTAGACCGCTGTGCCACTCGGGAGGCCCCCACGGATAATTTCGGACCTGAATACATGTCAACAATCCTTCCCCTCAAAGGACACTTCTTCTATGGATGTTAAAATCCCCCGTTACGGACGTTCTCAGTTTGCATTGAACATGTTGTTTTTAACGCAGGACTTGTTAAGGGCTACTGTGATTCAAGCGGGTCCGATTCAACACCAGAATGTCACAGTCTGTAAGATGTGTTCACCGTCAAAGAGTGGGCCACCAACAAAACATTAATAACAATGGATCAAATGCAGCCTATGACATTGATTGAAATACTGTAGTCTACAATATATATTATTATAGAGCTCTATTCAGCCTGAAGACATGACATTATCTATTATTATAGAGCTCTGTTCAGCCTATAAACATGACATTATCTATTATTATAGAGCTCTGCTCAGCCTGAAGACATGACATTATCTATTATTATAGAGCTCTGCTCAGCCTGAAGACATGACATTATCTATTATTATAGAGCTCTGCTCAGCCTATAAACATGACATTATCCATTATTATAGAGCTCTGTTCAGCCTAAAGACATGACATTATCTATTATTATAGAGCTCTGCTCAGCCTGTAACCATGACATTATCTATTATTATAGAGCTCTGCTCAGCCTGTAAACATGACATTATCTATTATTATAGAGCTCTGTTCAGCCTGTAAACATGACATCATCTATTATTATAGAGCTCTGTTCAGCCTGTAACCATGACATTATCTATTATTATAGAGCTCTGTTCAGCCTGTAAACATGACATTATCTATTATTATAGAGCTCTGTTCAGCCTGTAAACATGACATTATCTATTATTATAGAGCTCTGCTCAGCCTGTAAACATGAGCTCTGCTCAGCCTGAAAGGCTGCTCATTATCTATTATTATAGAGCTCTGCTCAGCCTATAACCATGACATTATCTATTATTATAGACTCTGTTCAGCCTGTAAACATGACATCTATTATTATTATAGAGCTCTGTTCAGCCTGTAACCATGACATTATCTATTATTATAGAGCTCTGTTCAGCCTGTAAACATGACATTATCTATTATTATAGAGCTCTGTTCAGCCTGTAAACATGACATCATCTATTATTATAGAGCTCTGCTCAGCCTGTAAACATGACATTATCTATTATTATAGAGGCTCTGCTCAGCCTGTAACCATGACATTATCTATGTATAGAGCTCTGTTCAGCCTGTAAAGCATGACATCATCTATTATTATAGAGCTCTGTTCAGCCTGTAAACATGACATTATCTATTATTATAGAGCTCTGTTCAGCCTGTAACCATGACATTATCTATTATTATAGAGCTCTGTTCAGCCTGTAAACATGACATTATCTATTATTATAGAGCTCTGTTCAGCCTGTAAACATGACATCATCTATTATTATAGAGCTCTGTTCAGCCTGTAACCATGACATTATCTATTATTATAGAGCTCTGTTCAGCCTATAAACATGACATTATCTATTATTATAGAGCTCTGCTCAGCCTGAAGACATGACATTATCTATTATTATAGAGCTCTGCTCAGCCTGTAACCATGACATTATCTATTATTATAGAGCTCTGCTCAGCCTGTAAACATGACATTATCTATTATTATAGAGCTCTGTTCAGCCTGTAAACATGACATTATCTATTATTATAGAGCTCTGTTCAGCCTGTAAACATGACATTATCTATTATTATAGAGCTCTGCTCAGCCTGTAAACATGACATTATCTATTATTATAGAGCTCTGTTCAGCCTGTAAACATGACATTATCTATTATTATAGAGCTCTGCTCAGCCTGTAAACATGACATTATCTATTATTATAGAGCTCTGCTCAGCCTGTAAACATGACATTATCTATTATTATAGAGCTCTGTTCAGCCTGTAAACATGACATCATCTATTATTATAGAGCTCTGCTCAGCCTGTAAACATGACATTATCTATTATTATAGAGCTCTGTTCAGCCTGTAACCATGACATTATCTATTATTATAGAGCTCTGCTCAGCCTGTAAACATGACATTATCTATTATTATAGAGCTCTGTTCAGCCTGTAACCATGACATTATCTATTATTATAGAGCTCTGTTCAGCCTGTAAACATGACATTATCTATTATTATAGAGCTCTGATCAGCCTGTAAACATGACATTATCTATTATTATAGAGCTCTGTTCAGCCTGTAACCATGCCATTATCTATTATTATAGAGCTCTATTCAGCCTGTAACCATGGCATTATCTATTATTATAGAGCTCTGCTCAGCCTGTAAACATGACATTATCTATTATTATAGAGCTCTGTTCAGCCTGTAACCATGACATTATCTATTATTA
>NW_026278759.1:0-7070 GCF_023373465.1 Oncorhynchus keta | reverse complement strand
TCAAATCAAATCAAATTGTATTTGTCACATACACATGGTTAGCAGATGTTAATGCGAGTGTAGCGAAATGCTTGTGCTTCTAGTTCCGACAATGCAGTAATAACCAACAAGTAATCTAACTAACAATTCCTAAACTACTGTCTTATACACAGTGTAAGGGGATAAAGAATATGTGCATAAGTATATATGAATGAGTGATGGTACAGAGCAGCATAGGCAAGATACAGTAGATGGTATCGAGTACAGTATATACATATGAGATGAGTATGTAAACAAAGTGGCATAGTTAAAGTGGCTAGTGATACATGTATTACATAAGGATGCAGTCGATGATATAGTACAGTATATACGTATGCATATGAGATGAATAATGTAGGGTAAGTAACATTATATAAGGTAGCATTGTTTAAAGTGGCTAGTGATATATGTACATTATTTCCCATCAATTCCCATTATTAAAGTGGCTGGAGTTGAGTCAGTGTCAGTGTGTTGGCAGCAGCCACTCAATGTTAGTGGTGGCTGTTTAACAGTCTGATGGCCTTGAGATAGAAGCTGTTTTTCAGTCTCTCGGTCCCAGCTTTGATGCACCTGTACTGGCCTCGCCTTCTGGATGATAGCGGGGTGAACAGGCAGTGGCTCCTCGGGTGGTTGATGTCCTTGATGATCTTTATGGCCTTCCTGTAACATCGGGTGGTGTAGGTGTCCTGGAGGGCAGGTAGTTTGCCCCCGGTGATGCGTTGTGCAGACCTCACTACCCTCTGGAGAGCCTTACGGTTGAGGGCGGAGCAGTTGCCGTACCAGGCGGTGATACAGCCCGCCAGGATGCTCTCGAATGTGCATCTGTAGAAGTTTGTGAGGTGCTTTGGTGACAAGCCAAATTTCTTCAGCCTCCTGAGGTTGTAGAGGCGCTGCTGCGCCTTCTTCACGATGCTGTCTGTGTGAGTGGACCAATTCAGTTTGTCTGTGATGTGTATGCCGAGGAACTTAAAACTTGCTACCCTCTCCACTACTGTTCCATCGATGTGGATAGGGGGTGTTCCCTCTGCTGTTTCCTGAAGTCCACAATCATCTCCTTAGTTTTGTTGACGTTGAGTGTGAGGTTATTTTCCTGACACCACACTCCGAGGGCCCTCACCTCCTCCCTGTAGGCCGTCTCGTCGTTGTTGGTAATCAAGCCTACCACTGTTGTGTCGGTCCGCAAACTTGATGATTGAGTTGGAGGTGTGCGTGGCCACGCAGTCGTGGGTGAACAGGGAGTACAGGAGAGGGCTCAGAACTGCACCCTTGTGGGGCCCCAGTGTTGAGGATCAGCGGGGAGGAGATGTTGTTATACCTACCCTCACCACCTGGGGGCGGCCCGTCAGGAAGTCCAGTACCCAGTTGCACAGGGCGGGGTCGAGACCCAGGGTCTCGAGCTTGATGACGAGGGGTACTATGGTGTTGAATGCCGAGCTGTAGTCGATGAACAGCATTCTCACATAGGTATTCCTCTTGTCCAGATGGGTTAGGGCAGTGTGCAGTGTGGTTGAGATTGCATCGTCTGTGGACCTATTTGGGCGTAAGCAAATTGGAGTGGGTCTAGGGTGTCAGGTAGGGTGGAGGTGATATGGTCCTTGACTAGTCTCTCAAAGCACTTCATGATGACGGAAGTGAGTGCTACGGGGGCGGTAGTCGTTTAGCTCAGTTACCTTAGCTTTCTTGGGAACAGGAACAATGGTGGCCCTCTTGAAGCATGTGGGAACAGCAGACTGGTATAGGGATTGATTGAATATGTCCCGTAAACACACCGGCCAGCTGGTCTGCGCGATGCTCTGAGGGCGCGGCTGGGGATGCCGTCTGGGCCTGCAGCCTTGCGAGGGTTAACACGTTTAAATGTCTTTCTCACTCGGCTGCAGTGAAGGAGAGACTGCATGTTTTCGTTGCAGGCCGTGTCAGTGGCACTGTATTGTCCTCAAAGCGGGCAAAAAAGTTATTTAGTCTGCCTGGGAGCAAGACATCCTGGTCCGTGACTGGGCTGGATTTCTTCCTGTAGTCCGTGATTGACTGTAGACCCTGCCACATGCCTCTTGTGTCTGAGCCGTTGAATTGAGATTCTACTTTGTCTCTGTACTGACGCTTAGCTTGTTTGATAGCCTTGCGGAGGGAATAGCTACACTGTTTGTATTCGGTCATGTTACCAGACACCTTGCCCTGATTAAAAGCAGTGGTTCGCGCTTTCAGTTTCACGCGAATGCTGCCATCAATCCACGGTTTCTGGTTAGGGAATGTTTTAATCGTTGCTATAGGAACGACATCTTCAACGCACGTTCTAATGAACTCGCACACCGAATCAGCGTATTCGTCAATGTTGTTATCTGACGCAATACGAAACATATCCTAGTCCACGTGATGGAAGCAGTCTTGGAGTGTGGAGTCAGCTTGGTCGGACCAGCGTTGGACAGACCTCAGCGTGAGAGCCTCTAGTTTTAGTTTCTGTCTGTAGGCAGGGATCAGCAAAATGGAGTCGTGGTCAGCTTTTCCGAAAGGGGGCGGGGCAGGGCCTTATATGCGTCGCGGAAGTTAGAGTAACAATGATCCAAGGTTTTTCCACCCCTGGTTGCGCAATCGATATGCTGATAAAATTTAGGGAGTCTTCTTTTCAGATTAGCTAAAAATCCCCAGCTACAATGAATGCAGCCTCCGGATAAATGGTTTCCAGTTTGCAAAGGGTTAAATAAAGTTCGTTCAGAGCCATCGGCATATTCAGAGGGATGTGCATGGTGGAGACCTGGTCTGGACTCTCCACCGTAGTAGCACCAATGGAAACATCTAGACACCTCCCTAAGCACTTACGTGACCATCCCTTGAGAGCCCTCTGTTGCCACGAAATAGTGGGGTCATGATAGACCAACCAGGGAAGGCCCAACACCACGGGAAACGCAGGAGAATCAATCAGGAAGAGACTAATTCTCTCCTCATGACCCTCCCTCCTGCATCAGGAACCCCTGGCACCTGGCAGCAGTCCCATCATATGTCCTCAGGAGCGAGAGCCAAATCACACTGGGTCCAGGTGTACTGGCAAACACAAAAACATTCAACAACTGGAGTAGAGACCTTTAGAAAATGGCCTCTAGTGGTGAAAGTAAGAACTGCCGAAAATGCAGTCTCATAACCTGACTACACCGCCGATCTCGTGAGACGAGCGTCTGCGTTGCCAAGGGCTAAAATATAAGTCATTCCTATTTCTGACAAAGATCGCGCTGCAAGTCCTGCAAGTACCCACGTGCCATCTCCTCATTGGTTATACCCACGTGGGTGATTGAAAGACAAACTGTTGCCAGTTGTCGTGGTAATACTATGAAAGTTTAGATGTCAATCACCATATAAGTTAAACAATGAAAAAGCCTGGAAGGAGGAGAGATGACAAGAAACGATTCGGTTGACCGCTTTTATGTGTTGATTAATTGTCGGAGTAGAGAACCGTGTGCATTTCAGGTGAAATAACAACCTAATGTTTATATCCGAGGACAAATTAGCTAGCAACAGCAAGCTAGCTAAATAGTCCAGAGTTTGTTTTGATATTTTAACCTGCGTGTGGTGATCGCGTTTGGTGTAGAGAGATACAATTATTTTATGCACGATGGCGCACAAATGACGCACGCGCGCAGCCAGTTTGGGTTCCGTATAAGGGGAGAAAAATATTCTGTCAAGGAAAGGGATATTAAGACAAAATAAACGAGTGTGTAAATGATAACACATTAGTGCAGAAAATGAAATTGAAATTGATATAAATTCTGGAAGTGAATGCTGGAATTTAAATCAAATAAAGAAAAATACTATGCAAATGAGCAAAAGCTTTTGTGCATTTAACAGGTACCGGGCGAGCCTGAAGCATGAGGGTGTCCTAGAGCAAAACAACCTTATGAAGTATGAGGGTGTCCTAGAGCAAAACAACCTTATGAAGCATGAGGGTGTCCTAGAGCAAAACAACCCTATGAAGCATGAGGGTGTCCTAGAGCAAAACAACCTTATGAAGCATGAGGGTGTCCTAGAGCAAAACAACCTTATGAAGCATGAGGGTGTCCTAGAGCAAAACAACCTTATGAAGCATGAGGGTGTCCTAGAGCAAAACAACCTTATGAAGCATGAGGGTGTCCTAGAGCAAAACAACCCTATGAAGCATGAGGGTGTCCTAGAGCAAAACAACCGTATGAAGCATGAGGGTGTCCTAGAGCAAAACAACCTTATGAAGCATGAGGGTGTCCTAGAGCAAAACAACCTTATGAAGCATGAGGGTGTCCTAGAGCAAAACAACCTTATGAAGCATGAGGGTGTCCTAGAGCAAAACAACCTTATGAAGCATGAGGGTGTCCTAGAGCAAAACAACCTTATGAAGCATGAGGGTGTCCTAGAGCAAAACAACCTTATGAAGCATGAGGGTGTCCTAGAGCAAAACAACCGTATGAAGCATGAGGGTGTCCTAGAGCAAAACAATATGTCCGTGTTCCTGGAGAGACTCACCTTTCCATAGAGGGGTCATATTAGTGTGTAGCCCAAATTGTTCGGATGCTACAGACAGAAATTGGTATTGGAGTTCAGACGAGTTCCGTGTCGCATGTGGGGGTCGTAGGGCAAAACCACGTGTTCGTGAGAGTCTCGCCTTTCCATAGAGGACGCTACAGACATTTTCGTGAGGAAACCAATTTTCGGGATATCTCACGGTCTGACAAACAGTGCTGTTGCTCTGCCACCTTTCACTGGAGCTGCGAAAGGTCGATATCAGAGGATGCTGTGATTGAGATGCAGCCCATGCAAAAAAGCTAATATCTCTAGTTTATACAGACATATTTCTAAAGAGGAATTTTGTATAATGCTAATTTAATTCCACAGCACTGTGGAAATGTACTCTAGAGGGTTAATGATATAGAAGCCTGTCTTAAATAGAAGCCTGTCTTAAATAGAAGCATGTCTCTAATAAGTGTCTGTTGCGTTCAGTAATTGAAGTAAATAAACGCCTGGGCCATTTACGCTTTATGGTAGGTACTACTTTAGTGATGTTGTTGTAGAAATTACCACTAAGGACACAAAGTGGTAATTTAAATCAGTTCTACCTAATTTCTATCAACATGTTAAATGTGCACCCAGAGGGAAAACAATTCTAGATCACCTGTACTCCACACAGAGAGATGTGTACAAAGCTCTCCCTCGCCCTCCATTTGGTAAATCCAACAATTCTATATCCCTGATTCCTGCTTACAAGCATACATTAAAAGCAGGAATCACCAGTGACTCGGTCTATAAAAAGTGGTCAGGTGAAGCAGCTGCTAAACTACAGAACTGTTTTGCTATCACAGACTGGAACATGTTCCGGGATTCTTCCGATGGCATTGAGGAGTACGCCACATCAGTCACTGGCTTTATCAATAAGTGCATCGAGGATGTCGTCCCCACTGTGACTGTACGTACATTCCCCAACCAGAAGCCAATGTATTACAGGCAACATTCGCACTGAGCTAAAGAGTAGAGCTGCCGCTTTCAAGGTGCAGGACTCTAGCCCGGAAGCTTATAAGAAATCCTGCTATGCTCTCCGACAAACCATCAAAAGGCAAAGCGTCAATACAGAGCCATAGATCTGTCACGTTGATCCTCAACACTGGAGTACCTCAGGGGTGCGTGCTCAGTCTCCTCCTGTACTCCCTGTTCACCCACGACTGCTTGCCCAGGCACGACTTCAACACCATCATTAAGTTTGCAGACGACACAACAGTGGTAGGCTTGAACACCAACAACGACGAGACAGCCTATAGGGAGGAAGTCAGAGACCTGGCCGGGTGGTGCCAGAATAACAACCTATCCCTCAACGTAACCAAGACTAAGGAGATAATTGTGGACTACAGGAAAAAGGAGGACCGAGCATGCCCCCATTCTCATCGAGCAGGGCTGTAGTGGAGCAGGTTGAGACCTTCAAGTTCCTTGGTGTCCACATCACCATCAAATTAGAATGGTCCAAAACACCCAAGACAGTCGTGAAGAGGGCACGACAAAGCCTATTCCCCCTCAGGAAACTAAAAAGATTTGGCATGGGGTCCTCAGATCCTCAAAAGGTTCTACAGCTGCAACATCGAGAGCATCCTGACGGGTTTCATCACATCCTGCTATGGCAACTGCTCGGCCTCTCCGACCGCAAGGCACTACAGAGGGTAGTGCGTACAGCCCAGTACATCACTGGGGCTAAGATGCCTGCCATTCAGGACCTCTACACCAGGCGGTGTCAGAGGAAGGCCCTAAAATTGTCAAAGACCCCAGCCATAGACTGTCCTCTCTACTATCGTATGGCAAGCGGTACCGGAGTGCCAAGTCTAGGACAAAAAGTCTTCTCAACAGTTTTGCCCCCAAGCCATAAGACTCCTGAACAGGTAATCAAATGGCTACCCAGACTATTTGCATTGTGTCCCACCACCCACCACTCACCAACCCCTCTTTTACGCTACTGCTATTCTCTGTTTATCATATATGCATAGTCACTTTAACTATACATTCATGTACATACTACCGTACCTCAATTGGCCCGACCAACCAGTGCTCCCCCACATTGTGTCCCGCCACCCGCCAACCCCTCTTTTACACTACTGCTACTCTCTGTTTATCATACATGCATAGTCACTTTAAGCATATCTACATGTACATACTACCTCAATCAGCCTGACTAACCGGTGTCTGTATGTAGCCTCGCTACTGTATATAGCCTGTCTTTTTACTGTTGTTTTATTTCTTTACCTACCTATTGTTCACCTAATACCTTTTTTTCACTATTGGTTAGAGCCTGTAAGTAAGCATTTCACTGAAGGTCTATATCTGTTGTATTCGGGGCACGTGAATAATTTTGCACGCCCAATTTTTCAGTTTTTAAATTTGTTAAAAAGTTTGAAATATCCAATAAATGTCATTCCACTTCATGATTGTGTCCTACTTGTTGTTGATTCTTCACAAAAAATACAGTTTTATATCTTTATGTTTGAAGCCTGAAATGTGGGCAAAGGTCGCAAAGTTCAAGGGGCCGAATACTTTTGCAAGGCACTGTAGTAGCAGGA
>NW_026278758.1:0-3028 GCF_023373465.1 Oncorhynchus keta | reverse complement strand
TCGGCATATTCAGAGGGGATGTGCACGGTGGAGACCTGGTCTGGACTCTCCACCGTAGTAGCACCAATGGAAACATCTAGACACCTCCCTAAGAACTTACGTGACCATCCCTTGAGAGCCCTCTGTTGCCACGAAATAGTGGGGTCATGATAGACCAACCAGGGAAGGCCCAACACCATGGGAAACGCAGGAGAATCAATCAGGAAGAGACTAATTCTCTCCTCATGACCCTCCCTCCTGCATCAGGAACCCCTGGCACCTGGCAGCAGTCCCATCATATGCCCTCGGGAGCGAGAGCCAAATCACACTGGGTCCAGGTGTACTGGCAAACACAAAAACATTCAACAACGGGAGTAGAGACCTTTAGAAAATGGCCTCTAGTGGTGAAAGTAAGAACTGCCGAAAATGCAGTCTCATAACCTGACTACACCGCTCGCATCTCGTGAGACGAGCGTCTAAGTTGCCAAGGGCTAAAATATAAGTCATTCCTATTTCTGACAAAGATCGCGCTGCAAGTCCTGCAAGTACCCACGTGCCATCTCCTCATTGGTTATACCCACGTGGGTGATTGAAAGACAAACTGTTGCCAGTTGTCGTGGTAATACTATGAAAGTTTAGATGTCAGATGTATAAGTTAAACAATGAAAAGGCCTGGAAGGAGGAGAGATGACAAGAAACGATTCGGTTGACCGTTTTTATGTATTGATTAATTGTCGGAGTAGAGAACCTTGTGCATTTCAGGTAAAATAACAACCTAATGTTTATATCCGAGGACAAATTAGCTAGCAACAGCAAGCTAGCTAAATAGGACAAATTAGCTAGCAAGTGCAAGCTAAATTGCCATAAATGTTTAATGCTTTTCGACCTGTCCCCAAATGAATGTAATTGGTCCAGAGTTTGTTTTGATATTTTAACCTGCGTGTCGTGATCGCGTTTGGTGTAGAGAGATAAAATGATTTTATGCACGATGGCGCACAATGGCGCACGCGCGCAGCCTGTATGGGTTCCGTATAAGGGGAGAAAAAATATTCTGTCAAGGAAAGGGATATTAAGACAAAATAAACGAGTGTGTAAATGATAACACATTAGTGCAGAAAATGAAGAAATTGATATAAATTCTGGATGTGAATGCTGGAATTTAAATCAAATAAAGAAAAATACTATGCAAATGAGCAAAAGCTTTTGTGCATTTAACAGGTACCGGGCAAGCCTTGTGAAGCATGAGGGTGTCCTAGAGCAAAACAACCTTATGAAGCATGAGGGTGTCCTAGAGCAAAACAACCTTATGAAGCATGAGGGTGTCCTAGAGCAAAACAACCTTATGAAGCATGAGGGTGTCCTAGAGCAAAACAACCTTATGAAGCATGAGGGTGTCCTAGAGCAAAACAACCTTATGAAGCATGAGGGTGTCCTAGAGCAAAACAACCTTATGAAGCATGAGGGTGTCCTAGAGCAAAACAACCGTATGAAGCATGAGGGTGTCCTAGAGCAAAACAACCGTATGAAGCATGAGGGTGTCCTAGAGCAAAACAACCTTATGAAGCATGAGGGTGTCCTAAACAAAGAGCAACCTTATGAAGCATGAGAGATTGGCCCTGGAAGCAAAACAACCTTATGAAGCATGAGGGTGTCCTAGAGCAAAACAACCCTATGAAGCATGAGGTGTCCTGAAGCAAAACAGCCGTATGAAGCATGAGGTGTCCTGGGCAAAACAACCTTATGAAGCATGAGGTGTCCTAGAAACAAAACAACCTTATGCTTCCTTAAGGTTGTTTTGCTTTCTAGAACACCCTCATGCTCATGCAGTGTTTTTCTTTCTAAATTTGCCCTCATGCTTCATAGGAATTGTTTGCTCTGTCTCATGGAGCCAATTTTCTCGATTTACCCTCATGCTTTCATAAGATTGTTTTGCTCTAAGACCTTTCTTCACTCGTGTTGCTCTAGGACACCCTCATGCTTCATAAGGTTGTTTTGCTCTAGGACACCCTCATGCTTCAGGTTGTTTTTGCTCTGGACACCCTCATACTTCCTTACAGTTGTTTTGCTCTTGGACACCCTCATGCTTCATAAGCATGAGGGTGTCCTGGAGCAAAACAGCACAGCATGAAGTGATCTAGAGCAAACAACATATGAAGAGCATGAGGGAGTGATCTAGGTAACAACCCTATGGCGCATGTGAGGGGAGTGATCTAGAGCAAAAACTAACCGTATGAAGCATGAGGGTGTCCTAGAGCAAAACAACCTTATGAAGCATGAGGGTGTCCTAGAGCAAAACAACCTTATGAAGCATGAGGGTGTCCTAGAGCAAAACAACCTTATGAAGCATGAGGGTGTCCTAGAGCAAAACAACCTTATGAAGCATGAGGGTGTCCTAGAGCAAAACAACCTAACTGGGGTATCTGCATTGTGTCCCACCACCCACCACCCGCCAACCCCTCTTCTTTACTTACCTATTGTTCACCTAGTACCTTTTTTGCACTATTGGAGCCTGTAAGTAAGCATTTCACTGAAGGTCTACACATCTGTTGTATTCGGGGCACGTAACAAATAATCTTTGATTTGAAGTCAAGCTTAAATTAATTTATGTTTATTCACGCCAGCGGAGAGATTACAGACAAACAGCACTTCATGTTTAGTCAGAAGCTCTGACAAGGTATTTCCCCTCAGCATATTTATACTATTGCTAGGAGTTACACAAAGATAGAAGGTGCATCCTTTCTCAGCAAAAGTGTTTGCTCCCAGAGACCGACTGCAGGGGAGGAAAACAACTGGCAGCCACAGTTTGGGCGTTCAGCCAATATTTTCACTTCCGCTGAGTCGACCTTGTGAGAGCAAACTTCAGACACCCTGTCTGTCTACAACAGGCCCATTTCTAAGTATGCAACAGGTCAAACGTGTGTAATAATTGAGATACAGTCAAATTCCACTACAATGCCATCCAGAGAATGCTAGGAGACAGTTGACTGATGCCAAAAAGACAATCACCACTGACAGCTGCCATGGTAACAGCACAGTAAATAGTAGCAGG
>NW_026278757.1:0-4172 GCF_023373465.1 Oncorhynchus keta | reverse complement strand
ACTTCCGGCGCCGACTGAGATATGGCCGCCTCGCTTCGCGTTCCTAGGAAACTATGCAAAGTTTTTTTGTTTTTTTACGTGTTATTTCTTACATTAGTACCCCAGGTCAACTTAGGTTTCATTACATACAGTCGAGAAGAACTACTGAATATAAGATCAGCGTCAACTCACCATCAGTACGACCAAGAATATGTTTTCCTCGCGAACGCTGATCCTGTGTTCTGCCTTACAAACAGGGACAACGGAATGGACGCTGCAGCCACCCAAGGAAACGACTCACGAAAAAGGGGAAACGCGGCGGTGTTCTGGTCAGACTCCGAAAAGGGCACATCGGGCACCACTTCCCAGTATTCTTGCCAATGTCCAGTCTCGACAACAAGGTTGATGAAATCCGAGCAAGGGTGGCATTCCAGAGGGACATCAGAGACTGTAACGCTTCTTTGCTTTACGGAAACATGGCTTACTGGGAAGACGCTATCCAGGGCGGTACAGCTAACGGGTTTCTCCACGCATCGCGCGACAGAAACAAACATCTCTCTGGTAAGAAGAGTGGCGGGGGCGTATGCTCATGACTAACGGGACATGGTGTGATGAAGGAAACATACAGGAACTCAAATCCTTCTGTTCACCTGATTTAGAATTCCTCACAATCAAATGTAGACCGCATTATCTTCCAAGAGAATTCTCTTCGATTATAATCACAGCCGTATATATCCCCCCCAAGCAGACACATCGATGGCTCTGAACGAACTTTATTTAACTCTTTGCAAACTGGAAACCATTTATCCGGAGGCTGCATTCATTGTAGCTGGGGATTTTAACAAAGCCAATCTGAAAACAAGACTCCCAAATTTTATCAGCATATCGATTGCGCAACCAGGGGTGGTAAAACCTTGGATCATTGTTACTCTAACTTCCGCGACGCATATAAGGCCCTGCCCCCCTTCGAAAAAGCTGACCACGACTCCATTTTGCTGATCCCTGCCTACAGGCAGAAATTAAAACAAGAGGCTCCCACGCTGAGGTCTGTCCAACGCTGGTCAGACCAAGCTGACTCTACACTCCAAGACTGCTTCCATCACGTGGACTGGGACATGTTTCGTATTGGCCAGATGGGAATATTGACGAATACGCTGATTCGTGTGCGAGTTCATTAGAACGTGCTGTCGAAGATGTCGCTCCCATAGCAACGATAAAAACATTCCCTAACCAGAAACCGTGGATTGATGGCAGCATTCGCGTGAAACTGAAAGCGCGAACCACTGCTTTTAATCAGGGCAAGGTGTCTGGCAACATGACTGAATACAAACAGTGCAGCTATTCCTCCGCAAGGCTATTAAACAAGCTAAGCGTCAGTACAGAGACAAAGTGGAATCTCAATTCAACGGCTCAGACACAAGAGGCATGTGGCAGGGTCTACAGTCAATCACGGACTACAAGATGAAATCCAGCCCAGTCACGGACCAGGATGTCTTGCTCCCAGGCAGACTAAATAACTTTTTGCCCGCTTTGAGGACAATACAGTGCCACTGACACGGCCTGCAACGGAAACATGCGGCCCTCCTTCACTGCAGCCGAGGTGAGTAAGACATTTAAACGTGTTAACCTCGCAAGGCTGCAGGCCCAGACGGCATCCCCAGCCGCGCCTCAGAGCATGCGCACCAGCTGGCCGGTGTGTTTACGGACATATTCAATCAATCCCTATACCAGTCTGCTGTTCCCACATGCTTCAAGAGGGCCACCATTGTTCCTGTTCCCAAGAAAGCTAAGGTAACTGAGCTAAACGACTACCGCCCGTAGCACTCACTTCCGTCATCATGAAGTGCTTTGAGAGACTAGTCAAGGACCATATCACCTCCACCCTACCTGACACCCTAGACCCACTCCAATTTGCTTACCGCCCAAATAGGTCCACAGACGATGCAATCTCAACCACACTGCACACTGCCCTAACCCACCTGGACAAGAGGAATACCTATGTGAGAATGCTGTTCATCGACTACAGCTCGGCATTCAACACCATAGTACCCTCCAAGCTCGTCATCAAGCTCGAGACCCTGGGTCTCGACCCCGCCCTGTGCAACTGGGTACTGGACTTCCTGACGGGCCGCCCCCAGGTGGTGAGGGTAGGCAACAACATCTCCTCCCCGCTGATCCTCAACACGGGGGCCCCACAAGGGTGCGTTCTGAGCCCTCTCCTGTACTCCCTGTTCACCCACGACTGCGTGGCCACGCACGCTCCAACTCAATCATCAAGTTTGGCGGACGACACAACAGTGGTAGGCTTGATTACCAACAACGACGAGACGGCCTACAGGGAGGAGGTGAGGGCCCCTCGGAGTGTGGTGTCAGGAAAATAACCTCACACTCAACGTCAACAAAACTAAGGAGATGATTGTGGACTTCAGGAAACAGCAGAGGGAACACCCCCTATCCACATCGATGGAACAGTAGTGGAGAGGGTAGCTAGTTTTAAGTTCCTCGGCATACACATCACAGACAAACTGAATTGGTCCACTCACACTGACAGCGTCGTGAAGAAGGCGCAGCAGCGCCTATTCAACCTCAGGAGGCTGAAGAAATTCGGCTTGTCACCAAAAGCACTCACAAACTTCTACAGATGCACAATCGAGAGCATCCTGGCGGGCTGTATCACCGCCTGGTACGGCAACTGCTCCGCCTCAACCGTAAGGCTCTCCAGAGGGTAGTGAGGACTGCACAACGCATCACCGGGGCAAACTACCTGCCCTCCAGGACACCTACACCACCCGTTGTTACAGGAAGGCCATAAAGATCATCAAGGACATCAACCACCCGAACCACTGCCTGTTCACCCCGCTATCATCCAGAAGGCGAGGTCAGTACAGGTGCATCAAAGCTGGGACCGAGAGACTGAAAAACAGCTTCTATCTCAAGGCCATCAGACTGTTAAACAGCCACCACTAACAGTGTGAGTGGCTGCTGCCAACACACTGTCATTGACACTGACCCAACTCCAGCCATTTTAATAATGGGAATTGATGGGAATTATGTAAATATATCACTAGCCACTTTAAACAATGCTACCTTATATAATGTTACTTACCCTACATTATTCATCTCATATGCATATGTATATACTGTACTCTACATCATCGACTGCATCCTTATGTAACACATGTATCACTAGCCACTTTAACTATGCCACTTTGTTTACTTTGTCTACACACTCATCTCATATGTATATACTGTACTCGATACCATCTACTGTATGCTGCTCTGTACCATCACTCATTCATATATCCTTATGTACATATTCCTTATCCCCTTACACTGTGTATAAGACAGTAGTTTTGGAATTGTTAGTTAGATTACTTGTTGGTTATCACTGCATTGTCGGAACTAGAAGCACAAGCATTTCGCTACACTCGCATTTAACATCTGCTAACCATGTGTATGTGACAAATAAAATTTGATTTGATTTGATTTGGTTTGGCGTAAAAGCAACACAGCTCATCACCCTGAACACACCATCCCCACTGTCAAACATGGTGGTGGCAGCATCATGGTTTTGGGCCTGCTTTCTTCAGCAGGGACAGGGAAGATGGTTAAATTGATGGGAAGATGGATGGAGCCAAATATTGCACCATTCTGGAAGAAACCTGATGGAGTCTGCAAAGACCTGAGACTGGGACGGAGATTTGTCTTC
This sequence comes from Oncorhynchus keta, assembly GCF_023373465.1. Classification (NCBI taxonomy): domain Eukaryota; kingdom Metazoa; phylum Chordata; class Actinopteri; order Salmoniformes; family Salmonidae; genus Oncorhynchus; species Oncorhynchus keta. Next base: position 484 of record NW_026278757.1, on the reverse strand, counting down.
CAACAAGACAATGATCCAAAACATAAAGAAAAAATCTACAATGGAATGGTTCAAAAATAAACATATCCAGGTATTTAGAATGGCCAAGTCAAAGTCAGACCTGAATCCAATCACGAGAATCTGTGGAAAGAGCTGAAAACTGCTGTTCACAAATGCTCTCCATCCAACCTCACTGAGCTCGAGCTGTTTGCAAGGAGGAATGGGAAAAAATGTCAGTCTCCGATGTGCAAAACTGATAGAGACATACTCCCAAGCGACTTGCTATGTCGCAGCAAAATTGGCGCCAAAGTATTAACTTAAGGGGGCTGAATAATTTTGCATGCCTTTTTTCAGTTTTGATATGTTAAAAAGTTTGAAATATCCAATAAATGTCGCCCACTTCATGATTGTGTCCCACTTGTTGTTGATTCTTCACAAAAAAAAAAATACAGTTTTATATCTTTATATTTGAAGCCTGAAATGTGGCAAAAGGCTCCAAAGTTCA
>NW_026278756.1:0-11046 GCF_023373465.1 Oncorhynchus keta | reverse complement strand
CCTCATCACACCTCACCTCATCCTCACCTCATCACACTCATCACCTCATCACACCTCACCTCACCTCACTCACACCTCACCACACCTCACCTCATCACACCTCATCACACCGCTTCACATCACACCTCACCTCATCACACCTCATCACCTCATCACACCTCATCACACCACATCTCACCTCATCACATCACTTCACACCACACCTCATCACACCTCACCTCATCACACCTCATCACATCACACCTCATCATCACACCTCATCCCATCACACAATCTCACCTCATCACACCTCATCACCTCCTCATCACCTCACCTCATCACCCCATCACACCTCACCCCATCACCTCATCCATCACACACACCTCACCTCATCACACCTCATCACACACTCCACACCACACCTCATCACACCTCACCTCATCACACCTCATTACACCTCACCTCATCACACCTCACCTCATCACACCGCTCCACACCTCATCACACCTCACCTCATCACACCTCACCTCATCACACCTCACCTCATCACACCGCATCACACCTCATCACACTACACTTCACCTCATCACACCTCACCTCATCACACCTCACCTCATCACACCTCATCGCTTCACACCTCATCACACCGCTCCACACCTCATCACACCTCACCTCATCACACCGCTTCACACCTCATCACACTACACTTCACCTCATCACACCTCTTCACACCTTATCACACCTACACCTCACCACTTCACACCTCATCACACTACACCTCATCACACCTCACACCACACCTCACCTCACCACATCACACCTCATCACACCACACCTCATCACACCTCATCACCTCATCACTCATCACACCTCACCTCATCACACCTCTTCACACCACACCTCACCTCATCACACCTCACCTCATCACACCACACCTCATCACACCACACCTCACCTCATCACACCTCACCTCATCACACCATCACCTCATCACACCACACCTCACCTCATCGCTTCACCACCTCATCACACCACACCTCACCTCATCACACCTCACCTCACCTCATCACACCTCACCTCACACCTCACCTCATCACACCTCATCACACCTCACCTCATCACACCTCACCTCACTCACACACCTCATCACACCTCACCTCATCGCTTCACCACCTCACACCACACCTCACCTCATCACACCACACCTCATCACACCTCACTCCACCTCATCACCTCACCTCACTCACATCACACCTCACCTCATCACACCTCACCTTATCACACCTCACCTCATCACACCTCATCACACCTCATCACACCTCACCTCCACCTCACTCCACCTCACCTCATCACACCACACCTCACCTCATCTCACCTCATCACACCACACCTCACCTCATCACACCTCACCTCATCACACCTCATCACACCCCATCACACCTCATCACACCACACCTCACCTCATCACACCACACCTCACCTCATCACACCTCACCTCACCTCATCACACCACACCTCACCTCATCACACCTCACCTCATCACACCTCATCACACCCCATCACACCTCACCTCACCTCACCTCATCACACCTCACCTCATCACACCTCACCTCACCTCACCTCATCACACCTCATCACACCCATCACACCTCACCTCACCTCATCACACCACACCTCACCTCATCACACCTCATCACACCGCTTCACATCACACCTCCCCTCATAACACCTCATCACACCTCATCACACCTCATCACACCCATCACACCTCATCACACCGCTTCACACCACACCTCATCACACCTCACCTCATCACACCTCATCCCATCACACCTCATCACACCTCATCCCATCACACAATCTCACCTCATCACACCTCATCACACCGCTTCACACCTCACCTCATCACACCCCATCACACCTCACCCCATCACACCTCATCCATCACACATCTCACCTCATCACACCTCATCACACCGCTTCACACCACACCTCATCACACCTCACCTCATCACACCTCATCACACCTCACCTCATCACACCTCACCTCATCACACCGCTCCACACCTCATCACACCTCACCTCATCACACCTCACCTCATCACACCTCACCTCATCACACCGCTTCACACCTCATCACACTACACTTCACCTCATCACACCTCACCTCATCACACCTCACCTCATCACACCTCATCGCTTCACACCTCATCACACCGCTCCACACCTCATCACACCTCACCTCATCACACCGCTTCACACCTCATCACACTACACCTCACCTCATCACACCTCTTCACACCTTATCACACCACACCTCACCACTTCACACCTCATCACACTACACCTCATTACACCACACCACACCACACCTCACCACACCTCATCACACCACACCACATCACACCTCACCTCATCACACCACACCTCATCGCATCACACCACACCTCACCTCATCACACCTCTTCACACCACACCTCACCACACCTCTTCACACCACGCCTCACCTCATCACTCCGCTTCACACCTCATCACAACACACCTCACCTCATCACACCACACCTCACCTCATCGCTTCACACCTCATCACACCACACCTCACCTCATCACACCACACCTCACCTCATCACACCTCACCGCTTCACACCTCATCACACTACACCTCACCTCATCACACCACACCTCACCTCATCACACCTCACCGCTTCACACCTCATCACACTACACCTCATCACACCACACCTCATTACACCTCATCACATCACACCTCATTACACCTCATCACACCACACCTCATCACACCTCATTACACCTCATCTCATCACACCTCACCACACCACACCTCACCTCATCACACCGCTTCACACCTCATCACACCTCACCTCATCACACCTCATTGCTTCACACCTCATCACACCGCTCCACACCTCATCACACCACACCTCATCACACCACCTCACCTCACCACACCTCACCTCATCACACCTCACCTCATCACACCTCACCTCATCACACCTCACCTCATCACACCTCATTGCTTCACACCTCACCTCACCTCACACCTCATTACACCTCACCACCTCACCTCATCACCTCACCTCATCACACCTCATCACTCACGCTTCACACCTCATCACACTACACTTCAACTCATCACACCTCACCTCATCACACCTCTTCACCTCTTCACCCTCAACACACCACACCTCACCACTTCACACCTCATCACACTACACCTCATTACACCACACCTCACCTCACCTCACCTCACCACACCTCATCACACCACACCTCATCACATCACACCTCATCACACCACACCTCACCTCATCACCTCTTCCACCACGCCTCACCTCATCACTCCGCTACACTCATCACACCACACCTCATCACACCACACCTCCTCATCACCTCACCTCATCACACCACACCTCATCACACCACACCTCACCTCATCGCACCACACCTCATCACACCTCACCTCACCTCATCGCTTCACTCATCACACCACACCTCACCTCATCCTCCTCACCTCACCTGCCTCACCACCTCCTCTTCACACCTCACCTCACCACACCTCACTCACCTCTACACTCATCACACCTCACCTCTTACACTTATCACACCACACTTATTACTTCACCTTTATCACACTCACCATCACACTTCACTCTCACACCACACCTCACCTCTTCATCACTCCACCTCATCACACCACACTCACCTCTTCCTCACATCACACCCCACCTCTTCACACCCCTTCACCTCATCATATCACACTCCTCACCTCACCTCACCTCACACCTCCACCTCATCACCTCACCTCTTACACCTCATCTCTCACACCACACCATCACACCACACCTCATCACACCACACCTCATCACACCGCTTCATACCTCCTTCACACCACACCTCACCTCTTCACATCACAGCTCACCTCACCTCACCACCACATATCACCCGACCTCTCTTCACCATAGAGAAACTGCATATGAACGTTGTTATCTTTGTTGGGTCTCTAGGTGTTTCTCATCATCCACTACCAGCCGCTGGTCAACTCTCTAGCTGAAGTCATCTTCAACGGAGACCTGTCTGTCTTCACACAGCACAAAACCACAGTGAGTACACACACACACATATAACACACATACACATTACACATACACACACATACACACATACACACACACACACATACACACACATACACACACACACACACACACACACACATACAGTGACCTTCAGAAAGTATTCAGACCCCTCAACTTTGTCCAGGTTTTGTTTTGTTACAGCCCATAATGACATCACAATACCCCATAATGACATCACAATACCCCATAATGACAAAGCTAAAACAGAAATATCACATTTACATAAGTATTCAGACCCTTTACTCAGTACTTTGTTGAAGCATCTTTGGCAGCGATTACAACCTCTAGTCTTCTTGGGTTTCACCCTACAAGCTTGGCACACCTGTATTTGGGAGTTTCTCCCATTCTTCTCTGCAGATCCTCTCAAGCTCTGTCAGGTTGGATGGGGAGCATGGCTGCACAGCTAATTTCAGGTCTCTCCAGAGATGTTCAATCGGGTCTGGGCTCTGGCTGGGCTTTTCAAGGACATTCAGAGATTTGTCACGAAGCCATTCCTACGTTGTCTTGGCTGTGTGTTTAGGGTCGTTGTCCTGTTAGACTGGGGCGAAGGTTCACTTTCTGAGGTGCTGAGTGCTCTGAAGCAGGGTTTTTATCAAGAATCTCTGTACTTTGCTCCGTTCATCTTTCCCTCGGTCCTGACTAGTCTCCCAGTCCCTGCCGCTGAAAAACATCCCCCACAACATGATGCTGCCTCCACCACCATGCTTCACCGTAGGGATGGTGCCAGGTTTCCTCCAGACATGATGCTTGGCATTCAGGCCAAAGAGTTCAATCTTGGTTTCATCAGACCAGAGAATCTTGTTTCTCGTGGTCTGAGAGTCCTTTAGGTGCCTTTCAGCAAACTCCCAGCATGGGTTGTCATGTGCCTTTTACTGAGGTGTGGCTTGGTTGTCCGTCTGGCCACTCTATTGGTGGAGAGCCATAAAGGCCTGATTGGTGGAGAGCTGCAGAGATGGTTGTCCTTCTGGAAGGTTCTCCATTGGCTGATTGGTGGAGTGCTGGAGATGGTTGTCCCTTCTGGAAGGTTCTCCCATTGCTGGTGGATGGTGGAGAGCTGCAGAGATGGTTGTCCTTCTGGAAGGTTCTCCAATCGGCTGATTGGTGGAGAGCTGCAGAGATGGTTGTCCTTCTGGAAGGTTCTCCAATCGGCTGATTGGTGGAGAGCTGCAGAGATGGTTGTCCTTCTGGAAGGTTCTCCCATTGGCTGATTGGTGGAGAGCTGCAGAGATGGTTGTCCTTCTGGAAGGTTCTCCCATTGGCTGATTGGATGTCCTCTCTAGCACCTTGCAGATAATCAGGGCGTTTGGTTTTACCTGATATAAGAGTTAACAACTGATCTACTACATTATACATGATGTCCTCTCTAGCAGCTAATCAGGGCGTTTGGTTTTACCTGATATAAGAGTTAACAACTGATCTACTACATTATACATGATGTCCTCTCTGGCAGCTAATCAGGGCGTTTGGTTTTACCTGATATAAGAGTTAACAACTGATCGACTACATTATACATTATGTCCTCTCTCCAGCACCCTGCAGCTAATCAGGGCGTTTGGTTTTACCTGATATAAGAGTTAACAACTGATCTACTACATTATACATGATGTCCTCTCTAGCAGCTAATCAGGGCGTTTGGTTTTACCTGATATAAGATGTCCTAACTAATCAGGCGCTTTGGTTTTACCTGATATAAGAGCAACTACTACATTATACATTATGTCCTCTCTAGCAGCTAATCAGGGCGTTTGGTTTTACCTGATATAAGAGTTAACAACTGATCTACTACATTATACATGATGTCCTCTCTAGCAGCTAATCAGGGCGTTTGGTTTTACCTGATATAAGAGTTAACAACTGATCGACTACATTATACATTATGTCCTCTCTAGCAGCTAATCAGGGCGTTTGGTTTTACCTGATATAGAGTTAACAACTGATCTACTACATTATACATTATGTCCCTTCTAGCAGCTAATGGGCGTTTGGTTTTACCTGATATAATACATGAAAGTCTAGCACCCTACATTATACTACATTATGCAGCTAATCAGGGCGTTTGGTTTTACCTGATATAAGAGTTAACAACTGATCGACTACATTATACATGATGTCCTCTCTAGCAGCTAATCAGGGCGTTTGGTTTTACCTGATATAAGAGTTAACAACTGATCGACTACTTATACATGATGTCCTCTCTAGCAGCTAATCAGGGGCGTTTGGTTTTTATGATATAAGAGTTAACAACTGAATACATTATACATGATGTCACTCCTGCAGCTAATCAGGGCGTTTGGTTTTACCTGATATAAGAGTTAACAACTGATCGACTACATTATACATGATGTCCTCTCTAGCAGCTAATCAGGGCGTTTGGTTTTTACCTGATATAAGAGTTAACAACTGATCTACTACATTATACATGATGTCCTCTAGCAGCTAATCAGGGCGTTTGGTTTTACCTGATATAAGAGTTAACAACTGATCTACTACATTATACATGATGTCCTCTCTAGCAGCTAATCAGGGCGTTTGGTTTTACCTGATATAAGAGTTAACAACTGATCATTATACATGATGTCCTTTGGTGATTACTACATTATACATGATGTCCTCTCTAGCTAATCAGGGCTGGTGATATAAGAGTTAAGTAACTGATCTACTACATTATACATGATGTCCCTCTCTAAGCTAATCAGGGCGTTTGGTTTTACAGAGATGGTCCTTTGGTGATACATCCTGGCCAGTAACAGGAAGTGGTTGGACAGAGATGGTCCTTATACATCCTGGGTGTTAAGATAACAGCTGGTGATTCCAGTAACAGGAAGTGGTTGTGACAGAGATGGTCCTTATACATCCTGGCCGGGGGGTTAAGATAACAGCTGGTGATTCCAGTAACAGGAAGTGGTTGTGACAGAGATGGTCCTTATACATCCTGGCCCGGGGGTTAAGATAATGCCCGTTGCAGATAGAGACAGGATGAACCCAGAGTGGCTTATGGTATGGTGTGCCCCCAATCTACAAGGGAGAGATGGAACAAGGCATTCTGGGTGGCTATCTATCTAACTGTGTGTTGTCTGTAAGGCTTTCAGCTTAACAGTCAGTCAAGACTATTGTAGTGTGTGTGTGTGTGTGTGTGTCCTTTTTTTTCCATGTTTTTCTTCTAAATGTGAGTGGTTTACCTGCTGACAGACTGGCTGACAGACAGACAGACAGACAGACAGACAGACAGACAGACAGACAGACACAGACAGACAGACACACACACACACACACACACACACACACAGACACACGGACAGACAGACACACAGACACAGACAGACAGACAGACACACAGACAGACACACAGACAGACAGACAGACACACAGACAGACACACACAGACACACAGACAGACAGACAGACAGACACAGACACACACACAGACAGACAGACAGACACACGACAGACACACCAGACACACACAGACAGACAGACAGACAGACAGACAGACATACACACAGACACACAGACAGACAGACAGACACAGACACACAGACAGACAGACACACAGACAGACAGACAGACAGACACACAGACTTTTTTCTCAGACATACAGACAGACAGACAGACAGACAGACAGACAGACACACAGACAGACAGACAGACACACAATTGACAGACAGACACACAGACACACAGACAGACAGACCCACAGACAGACAGACAGACAGACAGACAGACAGACAGACAGACAGACAGACAGACAGACAGACACACAGACACAGACAGACAGACAGACAGACAGACAGACAGACAGACAGACAGACAGACAGACACACATACAGTGACATTCAGACCCCTTTGACTTTCCATATTTTGTTACATACGTTATTCTAAATGTTTTATTTTAATTGATAAATTGTTTTTACCCCCCATCATCAATCACAATACCCCATTATAACAAAGCAACCCCCCTCATCAATCACAATACCCCATTATAACAAAGCAAATTCCCCTCATACCATTATAAATAAAGTAAATTCCTCTCAATCACAATACCTATTATAACAAAGCAACCCCCCTCATCAATCTACACACAATACCCATTATAACAAAGCAAATTCATCAATTTGCACACCCCCATTATAACAAAGCCCTCATCAATCACAATACCCCATTATAACAAAGCAACCCCCTCATCAATCACAATACCCCATTATAACAAGCAACCCCCCTCATCAATCACAATACCCCATTATAAAAAGCAACCCCCTCATAATCAAATACCCCATTATAAAGCAACCCCCCTCATCAATCCACAATACTTATTATAACAAAGCAACCCCCCTCATCAATCACAATACCCCATTATAACAAAGCAACCCCCATCAATCTACACACAATACCCTATTATAAACAAAGCAACCCCCCTCATCAATCACAATACCCCATTATAACAAAACAACTCCTCATCAATCACATACTTATTATAACAAAACAATCCTCATCAATCATAATACCCTATTATAACAAAACAACTCCTCATCAATCACAATACTCTATTATAACAAAGCAAATTCCTCAATCAATCACAATACTATTATAATAAAGCAACCCTCATCAATCAAGGGCCTTATTATAAATAAAGCAACCTCATCAATCACAATACCTATTATAAATAAAGCAACTCTCATAATCACAATACCTCATTATAACAAAGCAACTCCTCATCAATCACAATACTTATTATAACAAAGCAAATTCTCATCAATCATAATACCTCATTATGTCAAAGCAACTTCTCATCAATCACAATAATTTATTATAATAAAGTACCTCTATCAATCACAATACCTCTATTATAACAAAACAACCCTCATCAATCAAGCAATAAATCCTATTATAAATAAAGCAACCCTCATCAATCATAATACCCCATTATAACAAAGCAGCTCCTCATCAATCACAATACCCTATTATAATAAAGCAACCCTCATCAATCAACACTATTATAAATAAAGCAACCTAATCAATCAAGCAATACTTATTATAACAAAGCAACTTCATCAATCACAATACCTCTATTATAACAAAGTAAATCCTCATCAATCACAATACCTCATTATAACAAAGCAACCCCCATCAATCTACACACAATACCCTATTATAACAAAGTAACCTCTCATCAATCAATACCCTATTATAAATAAAGAACCTCTATCAATCATAATACTTATTATAACAAAGCAAATTCCTACCTCTATCAATCACAATACTCTATTATAATAAAGCAACCCTCCTCTCAATCATAATACCCCATTATAATAAAGTAAATTCTATCAATCATAATACTTATTATAACAAAGTTAAATTTCTCAATAATCACTAATACTCTATTATAAATAAAGCAAACTCCCTCATCAATCATAATACCCTATTATAACAAAGCAACCTCTATCACTCCACATGACAATACCTCTATTATAACAAAGCACTCTCATCAATCAAGTAATACCCCATTATAACAAAAGCAAATCTCCCTATAATCACAATACCTATTATAACAAAGCAACTTCTATCAATCACCTACTTATTATAACAAAGCAACTTCTATCAATCATGGGCAATACCTCTATTATATCAGCAACCTCTATCAATCATAATAATACCTCATTATAAACAAGCAACTCCCTCTATCAATCACAATACCTCATTATAATAAAGTAAATCTCTATCAATTACAATACCTATTATAACAAAGCAACTCTATCACCTACAATACAATACCTTTATTATAAATAAAGCACTTCTCATCAATCATAATACTTATTATAAACAAAGTAACCTCTATCAATCAAGCTAATACCTCTATTATAATAAAACAAATTTCTCATCAATCAAGCAATACTTCTATTATAAATAAAGTAACTCTCTCAATAATCATAAATACCGCTTATAACAAAGCAACCCTCATCTATCACAATACCCTATTGATAATACAAAATGGAGACAGCCAACCTGACTATACAAAAAATTAAAGCTCCTTCGCCTTGTTCATCTATGAGCGTTGTGTGTTTGAACATTTTCTCTCCCCCTCTCTCTCTATCTCTCTCTCTCTCTCTCTGTCTCTGTTCCCGTCTCTGCTCCTGCCCTGCCCTCTCTTGCCCTGCTCCTGTCTCTCTCTCTCTCCCCCTCTCCTCCCTCCATTCGCACCATCCCTCCCTTCCTTCCTCTGGGTTCCTCCAGGTCAGCGCAGGCGTCCGTCGTCTACCAAGCTCTCCTGGAGTTCCTGAGCTACCCTGGAGCGTCTTGGCACCGGGGCAAGCTTGTGCCCAGAAACGCCCTAACTATAAGAACCTGGGAGAGGAGGAGGAGGAAGAGAGAGGCCGGGGGAGGAGAGAGGAGGGGCTTGGAGGACAGCAGAGAGAGGGAGAAGGCTAAAGGTACAGAAGGGAGCGTAAGGAAGCAGCAGGACAAGTGGGGAGATGGAAGGTGAGTGTGAGGACAGGAGAACTACATATCCCATCACCACCCTGTGATTACCTCACCCAGGAGCCAGTGCGGCAGTGGTCCTCCTCTCCAAACTGTCACCCTCCGGAAATCAAATTTATAAAAATGCGTCAATAAGATTACATTCGAATCAAATGAATATAAAACGTAGAATCAATACGTTAGTTTTTTTTTTCTTCATCTGAACACACAAAAAAAAAATCCAGTTTGGAGATGAGGCCCGTCTTCACTCTGTGAATGTCACTACCACGGTCTCCACGGTTACAAGTGTCACTACCGCGGTCTCCACGGTTACAACTGTCACTACCGCGGTCTCCCGTGGTTACGCCATTTCATCCTGTGCTCCTCACCTCTCATCTCTCCTGGTGTTTTCATACGACTACATTATTATGATGAATGTCCCCCTGCTGTGTGTTGT
>NW_026278755.1:40000-71770 GCF_023373465.1 Oncorhynchus keta | reverse complement strand
CCTAGCTGAATCCCCTTTAATGTTTGTCTATTACAATTATAATATTATAATTCTCTCATTCCACAAATATACAAGAGACTGAGAGACACCACCCACGGTTACAGTACATATTATATTAACAAACACATTTTCACGCTCAAAATAGGCTTCTCTCTCCATCCCCTTCCTCTTGCCTTCCCCCTACCCTTCGCCATCCTCTCCCTCTCTCCACTCCCTCTCTCCAGCTCGTCCATCTCTTATCCCTCCCTCTCTCCACCCCCTTCCCTCTCTCCATCCTCTCCCTCTCTCCACTCCCTCCCTCTCTCCATCTCGTCCATCTTTATCCCTCCCTCTCTACATCCCCTCCCTCTCTCCATCCCCTCCCTCTCTTATCCCGTCCCTCTCCATCCTCTACCTCTCTCCACCCCTTCCCTCTTTCCATCCCTTCCCCTCTCTCCCACCCCTTCCCTCTCTCCATCCTCTCCCTCTCTCCATCCTCTCCTCTCTCTCCATCTCGTCCATCTCTTATCCCCTCCCCTCTCCATCCCCTCCCTCTCTCCATCCCCTCCCTCTCTTATCCCGTCCCTCTCTCCATCCTCTCCCTCTCTCCACCCTTCCCTCTTTCCATCCCCTTCCCTCTCTCCACCCCTTCCCTCTCTCCACCCCTTCCCTCTCTCCACCCCTTCCCTCTCTCCATCCCCTTCCCTCTCTCCATCCTTTCCCTCTCTCCATCCTTTCCCTCTCTCCATCCTTTTTCCCTCTCTCCATCCTTTCCCTCTCTCCATCCTCTCCCTCTCTCCACCCCTTCCCTCTCTCCACCCCCTCCCTCTCTCCAACCCCTCCCTCTCTCCATCCTCCCCTCTCTCTCCATCCTCTCCCTCTCTCCATCCTCTCCCTCTCTCCATCCTCTCCCTCTCTCCAACCCCTCCCTCTCTCCACCCGCTCCCTCTCTCCATCCTCTCCCTCTCTCCATCCTCTCCTCTCTCCATCCTCTCCCTCTTTCCATCCTCTCCCTCTCTCCACCCCTTCCCTCTCTCCATCCTCTCTCCACCCCCTCCCTCTCCTCAACCCCTTCCCTCTCTCCATCCTCTTCCTCTCCCTCTCTCCATCCTCTCCTCTCTCCATCCTCTCCCTTTCTCCATCCCCCTCCTCTCTTCATCCTCTCCCTCTCTCCATCCCCTCCCTCTCTCCATCCTCTCCCTCTCTCCATCCTCTCCCTCTCTCCACCCCTCCATCCTCTCCCTCTCTCCACCCGCTCCCTCTCTCCATCCTCTCTCCCTCTCTCCATCCTCTCCCTCTCTCCATCCTCTCACTCTCTCCATCCTCTCCCTTTCTCCATCCTCTCCCTTTCTCCATCCCCTCCCTCTTTCCATCCCCTTCACTCTCTCCATCCTCTCCCCTCTCTCCACCCCCCTCTCTCCATCCTCTCCCTCTCTCCATCCTCTCCCTCTCTCCATCCCCTCCCTCTCTCCATCCCCTCCCTCTCTCCATCCTCTCCCTCTATCCATCCTCTCCCTCTATCCATCCTCTCCCTCTATCCATCCCCTCCCTCTATCCATCCCCTCCCTCTATCCATCCCCTCCCTCTATCCATCCCCTCCCTCTATCCATCCCCTCCCTCTATCCATCCCTCCCTCTATCCATCCCCTCCTCTCTCCATCCCTCCCCTCTCTCCATCCCCTCCCTCTCTCCATCCCCTCCCTCTCTCATCCCCTCCCTCTCTCCATCCCCTCCCTCTCCCATCCCCTCCCTCTCTCCATCCCCTCCCTCTCTCCATCCCCCTCCCTCTCTCCATCCCCTCCCTCTCTCCATCCTCCCTCTCTCCATCCTCTCCCTCTCTCCATCCTCTCACTCTCTCCATCCTCTCACTCTCTCCATCCCCTCACTCTCTCCATCCTCTCACTCTCTCCATCCTCTCACTCTCTCCATCCTCTCCTTTCTCCATCCCTCTCCCTCTCTCCATCCTCTCCCTCTCTCCATCCTCTCCATCCTCTCCCTCTCGTCATCCCTTCCTCTCGCCGTCCTTTCCTCTACAGCCTCTCCAACTGCCATTTAGCAGAAACATTAACCAGATGAAAATGATTTTATTTTATTAATATTAAATGGGAACATGGTCCTCTTGTTTGGTCTGGGATTAGTTGATACATGCTGGTTACGTGTTCACTGAATCATATTCACAATTATACAGAGATGGAGAAGAAATGCATTGGCTAACAGATGGTTGCCACAGATTTGAATAACAGAAGTTTGTTCGCACAGCCCGGTCTCATCGCCTTGACGTAACATAGTAAATGAGAATCTGGGACACGCAAATAAGTATGATATGTTACGTTTGGTATGATAGAAGGTTACTTAAAGGCAAATGTGAAAGGAGGGGGTGGTTGGTTGGGGTGGATACTCTGAATAATCGGCTATGAAAAGCCAACTGACATTTACTCCTGAGATGCTGACTTGTTGCACCATTTCGACAACTACTGTGGTTATTATTATTTCACCCTGCTGATCATCAATGAACATTCGAACATCTTGGCCATGATTTGTTATCATCTCCACCCGGCACAGCCAGAGGAGGGCTGGCCACCCCTCATAGCCTGGTTCCTCTCTAGGTTTCTTCCTCGGTTCTGGCCTTTCCAGGGAGTTTTTCCTAGCCACACCTGCATTGCTTGCTGTTTGGGGTTTTTAGGCTGGGTTTCTGTACAGCACTTTGAGATATCAGCTGATGTACGAAGGGCTATATAAATACAATGGATTTGATTTTGATTTGATGGGTAGACGTATAATGCAAACCGTTGCGTGTTGGACTTTTTTTTGCCAATTACAAACTTTACAACTACACAACTTACTACTTTTGAACTACTTTGCAACCACTTCGCATATTAGCAAACCCTTAACCATCTAGCTCTGCCTTTTACCACAGATGAGGAAGTGCGACATTGGTGGATGCAGTTGATTGAAAACTGATATCTGTAGCTTTAACATCTCTGAAAGCTGATAAACTGACATCTCTGAAAGCTGATAAACTAATATATCTGCTTAACTGATTTCTCTGATATCTTCTGATATCTTCAGCTGATAAACTGATAGATCTGATGGGGACATCCACTAATTAACATACCATACTAATTAATAAACGTAACATACCGATATTCCCACTCCCTATTTGCCATATCTTCAAAATTAAGCCTACTGGATAGTGTAGCCTGGAGGAAGCAAAAGTAATTATGCTACCTAAGAATAGTAAACTCTGTTTATTGGCTCAAAAAGCCGAACAATCACCCTGTTACCAGCCCTTAGAAAACTTTTGGAAGAAATTATGTTTGATCAGATACAATACAGTAAACAAATCGACAACAGTCATTCAGCAAGCACAGCACTTACACAAATTACTGAATCAGGAATTCCCCCAGGGCAGCTGTCTAGGCCCCTTACTTTTTTCAATCTTTGCTAACGACATGCCATGCTTTGAGTAAAGCCAGTGTGTCTATGTATGTGGATGACTCAACACTATACACGTCAGCTACTACAGCAACTGAAATGACTGCAACACTTAATGAAGAGCTTCAGTTAGTTTTAGAATGGATGGTAAGGAATATGTTAGTCCTAAATATATATTTTTTTTTAAAAAGCATTGTATTTGGGACAAATCATACATTAAAACCTAAACCTCAACTAAATTCTTTAATGAATAATGGGGAAATTGGGGTGACTAAACTGCTTGGAGTTAAACAGCCAAGGTCAAAACATATTGATAAAACAGTAACTAAGATGGGGAGAAGTCTGTCCATAATAAAGCGCTGCTCTGCATTCTTAACAGCACTATCAACAAGGCAGGTCCTACAGGCCCTAGTTTCTACCTTCTTAAAAACACTATCAACAAGGCAGGTCCTACAGGCCTAGTTTCTACCTTCTTAACAACACTATCAACAAGGCAGGTCCTACAGGCCCTAGTTTCTACCTTCTTAACAACATTATCAACAAGGCAGGTCCTACAGGCCCTAGTTTCTACCTTCTTAACAACACTATCAACAAGGCAGGTCCTACAGGCTCTAGTTTCTACCTTCTTAACAACACTATCAACAAGGCAGGTCCTACAGGCCCTAGTTTCTACCTTCTTAACAACACTATCAACAAGGCAGGTCCTACAGGCCTAGTTTCTACCTTCTTAACAACACTATCAACAAGGCAGGTCCTACAGGCCCTAGTTTCTACCTTCTTAACACTATCAACAGGGCAGGTCCTACAGGCCCTAGTTTCTTCCTTCTTAACAACACTATCAACAAGGCAGGTCCTACAGGCCCTAGTTTATGCCTTCTTAACAACACTATCAACAAGGCAGGTCCTACAGGCCCTAGTTTCTACCTTCTTAACCACACTATCAACAAGGCAGGTCCTACAGGCCCTAGTTTCTACCTTCTTAAAAACCTGTTAGGGATGACGCAGAATGTAATCCCAGTGCAGGAACATCAATAAGTGGAAATTTCAGAGCGCCACCTATAATTTTCAATAAAACTCAAACTTTCATTAAAACACTGAATTAAAGCTACACTCGTTGTGAATCTAGCCACCAAGTCAGATTTGTAAAATGCTTTTCGGCGAAAGCATGAGAAGCTATTATCTGATAGCATGCACCCCCAAAATACCTGAACGTCACCTAAACAACAGATTTTGCGGTAGCCGGCGCTACACAAAACGCAGAAATAAAATATAAAACATTCATTACCTTTGACGAGCTTCTCTGTTGGCATTCCTATATGTCCCATAAACATCACAATTGGGTCTTTTTCCCGATTAAATCCATCATTGTATACCCAAAATGTAATTTCATGAAGACCGGTCTGATCCAGGAAAATTCCGCTTTACAAGACGCAACGTCACTTTTTAAAATTACAAAAGATGCCTATTAAACTTTTACAAATCACTTCAAACTACTTTTCTAAACCAACTTTAGGTATTAATAAACATCAATAATCTATCAAATTGATCACGGGGCGATCTGTATTCGATAGCAGCAAGTCTTGAAATCAACCTCCATGTTTTCACTTTCATGACATCCTGCGGTGAGCCCCAAGACAGGAAGTGCCTATACGTCATCTAACCAAGGATAAAGCAGCCATGAAATGCCAGTACTGGCGACATCGTGTGGAAGCTGTAGACATTGTAATGGAATCCTCGTTTTTTTCTGTCGCCTTAGACAATACATTGACTGGCGGATGAATATTTTTTTGTGTTTTTGGTGAACAGTTTTCCCTGGGATTTTTACTCCTAAACACGTTCTGTTATAGCCACAGACACGATTTAACCAGTGTTAGAGATTTCAGAGTGTTTTCTATACACACATACTTATCATATGCATATACTATATTCCTGGCATGAGTAGCAGGACGTTGAAATGTTGCACGATTTTTACAAAAAGCTGCGAAAATTTGCATCATCCCTAACAGGTTTTAACAACACTATCAACAAGGCAAGTCCAACAGGCCCAAGTTTCTACCTTCTTAACAACACTATCAACAAGGCAAGTCCTACAGGCCCTAGTTTCTGCCTTCTTAACAACACTATCAACAAGGCAAGTCCTACAGGCCCAAGTTTCTACCTTCTTAACAACACTATCAACAAGGCAGGTCCTACAGGCCCTAGTTTCTACCTTCTTAACAACACTATCAACAAGGCAAGTCCTACAGGCCCAAGTTTCTACCTTCTTAACAACACTATCAACAAGGCAGGTCCGACAGACCTAGTTTCTACCTTCTTAATAACAACGTTTTTAACAAGGCTGGTCCTACAGGCCCTATTTTTCCAGCAGCTGGACTACTGTTCAGTCATGTGGTCAGGTGCCACACAGAGGGACTTAGGACAAATTGCAATTGGCTCAAAACAGGGCAGCACAGCTTGCCCGTAAAAGTACACCGAGCTAACAATAATATGCATGTAAGTCTCTCCTGGCTGAAAGTGGAGGAGAGATTGACTTCATCACTACTTGTATTTATGAGAAGTATTGACATGTTGAATTCACTAAGCTGTCTGTTCGATCTACACAGCTCAGACACCCATACATATTCCACAAGACATGTCACAAGAGGTCTCTTCACAGTCCAGAAAAGACTATGGGATGTGCACAGTGCTACATAGAGCCATGACTACATGGAACTCTATTCCACAGTACTACATAGAGCCATGACTACGTGGAACTCTATTCCACAGTACTACATAGAGCAATGACTACATGGAACTCTATTCCACAGTACTACATAGAGCCATGACTACATGGAACTCTATTACCACAGCACTACATAGAGCGATGACTACATGGAACTCTATTCCACAGTACTACATAGAGCCATGACTACATGGAACTCTATTCCACAGTACTACATAGAGCCATGACTACATGGAACTCTATTCCACAGTACTACATAGAGCCATGACTACATGGAACTCTATTCCACAGTATTACATAGAGCCATGACTACATGGAACTCTATTCCACAGTACTACATAGAGCCATGACTACATGGAACTCTATTACCACAGCACTACATAGAGCGATGACTACATGGAACTCTATTCCACAGTACTACATAGAGCCATGACTACATGGAACTCTATTCCACAGTACTACATAGAGCCATGACTACATGGAACTCTATTACCACAGTACTACATAGAGACATGACTACATGGAACTCTATTCCACAGTACAACATAGAGCCATGACTACATGGAACTCTATTACCACAGTACTACATAGAGCCATGACTACATGGAACTCTATTACCACAGTACTACATAGAGCCATGACTACACAGAACTCTATTCCACAGTACAACATAGAGCCATGACTACATGGAACTCTATTCCACAGTACTACATAGAGACATGACTACATGGAACTCTATTCCACAGTACTACATAGAGACATGACTACATGGAACTCTATTCCACAGTACTACATAGAGCCATGACTACATGGAACTCTATTCCACAGTACTACATAGAGCCATGACTACACAGAACTCTATTCCACATCAGGTAAAATCAGATCTAAAAAAAGATAAAAATACCTTATGGAACAGCGGGGACTGTGTGAAGAGACACAAACACAGACACACGATAACATATGCACTATACACATGATAACATATGCACTATACACACGATACCATATGCACTATACACACGATAACATATGCACTATGCACACGATAACATATGCACTATGCACACGATAACATATGCACTATGCACACGATAACATATGCACTATGCACACGATAACATATGCACTATGCACACGATAACATATGCACTATGCACACGATAACATATGCACTATGCACACGATAACATATGCACTATACACACGATAACATATGCACTATACACACGATAACATATGCACTATACACACGATACCATATGCACTATACACACGATACCATATGCACTATACACACGATAACATATGCACTATGCACACGATAACATATGCACTATGCACACGATAACATATGCACTATGCACACGATAACATATGCACTATGCACACGATAACATATGCACTATGCACACGATAACATATGCACTATGCACACGATAACATATGCACTATGCACACGATAACATATGCACTATACACACGATAACATATGCACTATACACACGATAACATATGCACTATACACACGATAACATATGCACTATACACACGATAACATATCCACTATACACACGATCACTTATGCACTATACACACGATAACATATGCACTATACACACGATAACATATGCACTATACACACGATAACATATGCACAACGCACACAATAACATATGCACTATACACACGATAACATATGCACTATACACACGATCACATATGCACTATACACACGATAACTTATGCACTATACACATGATAACATATGCACTATACACATGATAACATATGCACTATACACACGATAACATATACTGCACACGATAACATATGCACTACGCACATGATAACATATGCACTACGCACACGATAACATATGCACTACGCAGACGATAACATATGCACTATACACACGATAACATATGCACTATACACACGATAACATATGCACTATGCACACGATAACATATGCACTATACACACGATAACATATGCACTATACACACGATAACATATGCACTATACACACGATAACATATGCACTACACACTTAATGTGTTGGGAAATCTGCTGTGAATGTTGTTGTTTTCTATTAAATTGTATAACTGTCTTCATTTTGCTGGACCCCAGGAAGAGTAGCTGCTGCCTTGGTTAGGAACTAATGGGGATCCATAATGAATGCAAATATAAAACTTAAAGAAATCTTTCATGAATTACATTAAGCCTTTCATACGGAGAAAGGGAGAGTGAAGGAGAGAAAGAAAGTCAATGCTTTGATTTACTGTCAGACTTTGAGATTCTGCTCCCAGCAATTAACATATGTCGCAAAATATCCTATTCCCTATTTAGGGAATAGGGGTCATTGCCATAGGGGCCATTTGGAACTCACTCTATGTCCTAAGTTGGCTGGGCCTCAATCAGCCGGACACGACGCTCCCTCCCTAAATGATCATTTGGAGACTCAACCAGAGAGAAGTTAATTAAATAAATATGTTATTTTTATTACCTTTATTTAAGCAGGCAAGTCACATTCTTATTTTCAATGACGGCCTAGGAACAGTGGGTTAACTGCCTTGTTCAGGGGCAGAACGACAGATTTGTACCTTGTCAGCTCGGGGTTTGAACTCGAAACCTTCTGGTTACTAGTCCAACGCTCTAACCACTAGGCTACGCTGCCGCCCCATGTTGCGTGTTCATTCAAATAAATAAATGTAAATACCATCTAAGCTCTACGTTTTAGTTCCTTTTCCCCTTCATTTAACTCGGATGAATATTAAGTCTGTTTACGGACTCTGTTGTTGCCACAGTAGATAGATCTACAATGACGCTGGGCAGATTGTGTTGTCTTGTAATAATGTGACTAAAGCTCATTCATCACTGGTTCACTGGTTCTCTCTACTCTACTAGTCTATCGCACTGTGTCAGGGTGGGACGGTAAATAGTTTATGTGACGGAAAGGGATAGAAAAAGAGACAGAGACAGAGAGGGGAGAGGAGAGACTGATGGGGGAGATAGAGTGAGACAGAAAAAGAGAGTGAGAGACAGAGACAGAGAGGGGAGAGAGAGAGAGACTGATGGTGGAGATAGAGAGACTGGTGGGGGAGATAGAGAGAGACAGAAAAAGAGAGTGAGAGACAGAGGGAGAAAGAGACAGAGGGGGGAGAGAGAGAGACTGATGGTGGAGATAGAGAGAGACAGAAAAAGAGAGTGAGAGACAGAGACAGAGAGGGAGAGGGGAGAGACTGATGGGGAGATAGAGAGAGACAGAAAAAGAGAGTGAGAGACAGAGGGAGAAAGAGACAGAGAGGGGGAGAGGGAGAGACTGATGGGGAGATAGAGAGACTGGTGGGGAGATAGAGAGAGACAGAAAAAAGAGAGTGAGAGACAGAGGGAGAAAGAGACAGAGAGGGGAGAGAGAGAGACTGATGGTGGAGATAGAGTGAGACAGAAAAAGAGAGTGAGAGACAGAGACAGAGAGGGGGAGAGAGAGAGAGAGACTGATGGTGGAGATAGAGAGACTGGTGGGGAGATAGAGAGAGACAGAAAAAGAGAGTGAGAGACAGAGGGAGAAAGAGACAGAGAGGGGAGAGAGAGAGACTGATGGTGGAGATAGAGAGAGACAGAAAAAGAGAGTGAGAGACAGAGACAGAGAGGGGGGAGAGAGAGAGACTGATGGTGGAGATAGAGAGACTGGTGGGGGAGATAGAGAGAGACAGAAAAAGAGAGTGAGAGACAGAGGGAGAAAGAGACAGAGATGGGGAGAGAGAGACTGATGGGGGAGAAAGAGAGAGACAGAAAAAGAAAGTGAGAGACCAAGGGAGAAAGAGATACAGAGGGTAGATTGATAGGGAGAGAGATATGCAGAGAAAGAGAGTGTGTATTTGTAAGAGAGGGAGGGTATTTGAACAGAGCAATACTCAATCATGATGCATCAAAGCCAAAGGAACTGCATAATATTAAAAAAGGCTATAGATGGAAGGAAATTAGTTTAGAAACCTACCTAAACAACTTACGAAAATGAACAACAATGAGAAATGATTTGATGAAGAATGAAAAATAAATTGATAAACCTATCCAACCAAAAACAGAGAGACCCAGAAAACCTGAGTCTACGCCGTCACAATGGTGAATTACTAAAACAATACAGAAATACACTACGGAAAAAGATGGAACAGCAATTCAGAAATCATCTCAATGTAGTTGAAGAATCACTTCTGGGAAACTTGGAAAACACTAAACAAACAACAAGTAACCGCAAGGTTGCAAGTTCAAATCCCTGAGCCGACAAGGTACAAATCTGTCGGTTCTGCCCCTGAACAGGCAGTTAACCCACTGTTCCTAGGCCGTCATTGAAAATAAGAATTTGTTAGGGATTTATGTGTACTCTCATGCCAGGAGAGAGGCCTGTTCCTTAATGCATGCGGAGCAGGCTGATACCCGCTAATGATAAAAATCAAGAAACGAAACATTAGATTCTACAACCACCTAAAAGGAAGTGATTTCCACTCCTTCTATAACAGAGCCATCACCTACAAAGAGATGAACCTGGAGAAGAGCCATCACATTTACATTTAAGTCATTTAGCAGACGCTCTTATCCAGAGCGACTTACAAATTGGACACCTACAGAGAGATGAACCTGGAGAAGAGCCATCACCTACAGAGAGATGAACCTGGAGAAGAGTCATCACCTACAGAGAGATGAACCTGGAGAAGAGTCCCCTAAACAAGCTGGTCCTGGGGCTCTGTTCACAAACACACCCCACAGAGCCATCACCTACAGAGAGATGAACCTGGAGAAGAGTCATCACCTACAGGAGATGAACCTGGAGAAGAGTCATCACCTACAGGGAGATGAACCTGGAGAAGAGTCATCACCTGCAGAGAGATGAACCTGGAGAAGAGTCATCACCTACAGAGAGATGAACCTGGAGAAGAGCCATCACCTACAGAGATGAACCTGGAGAAGAGTCATCACCTACAGAGAGATGAACCTGGAGAAGAGCCATCACCTACAGAGAGATGAACCTGGAGAAGAGCCATCACCTACAGAGAGATGAACCTGGAGAAGAGTCATCACCTACAGAGAGATGAACCTGGAGAAGAGCCATCACCTACAGAGAGATGAACCTGGAGAAGAGCCATCACCTACAGAGAGATGAACCTGGAGAAGAGTCATCACCTACAGAGAGATGAACCTGGAGAAGAGTCATCACCTACAGAGAGATGAACCTGGAGAAGAGTCATCACCTACAGAGAGATGAACCTGGAGAAGAGCCATCACCTACATAGAGATGAACCTGGAGAAGAGCCATCACCTACATAGAGATGAACCTGGAGAAGAGTCATCACCTACAGAGAGATGAACCTGGAGAAGAGTCATCACCTACAGAGAGATTAACCTGGAGAAGAGTCATCACCTACAGAGAGATGAACCTGGAGAAGAGTCATCACCTACAGAGAGATGAACCTGGAGAAGAGTCATCACCTACAGAGATTAACCTGGAGAAGAGTCCCTAAACAAGCTGGTCCTGGGGCTCTGTTCAATTATACAAACAGAGCCTCTGGACAGCAACACAATTAGACCCAACCAAATCATGAGAAAACAAAAAGATAATTACTTGACACATTAGAAATAATTAACAAATCAACAGAGACAACTAGAATGGTTTTTGGCCCTGAACAGAGAGATCCCCTAATACTGTACCTGACCACTGTGACTAACTCAAAATTAAGCAAAGCTTTGACTATGTACATACTCAGGGAGAATAGCCTTGCTATTGAGAGAGGCCGCAGTGGGCAGACCTGGTTCTCAAGAGAAGACAGGCTATGTGCACACTGCCCACAAAATGAGGTGGAAACTGAGCTGCACTTCCTAACCTTCTGCCAAGTGTATGACCATATTAGAGACACATATTTCCCACAAACAATTCAAAAACAAATCCAATTTTGATAAACTCCCATATCTATTGGGTGAAATACCACAGTGTGCCATCTCAGGAGCAATATGTGTGACCTGCTGCCCCAAGAAAAGGGCAACCAGCGAAGAACAAACACCATTGTAAATACAGGCCATATTTTGGTTTATTTATTTTCCCTTTTGTACTTTGACTATTTGCACATCATTACAACACTGTATATATAAGTAATATGAGATTTGTGTTTATCATCATTTTCACTTTTGTGTCCCATTCCAATAAAGCCCTTTGAATTGAAAGGAATTGAGAGAGAGACAGCGTGAGTGAGAGAGAGAGAGAGGACGGAGTGAGAGAGAGAGACAGAGTGAGAGAGAGAGAGACAGAGTGAGAGAGAGACAGAGTGAGAGAGAGAGACAGAGTGAGAGAGAGACAGAGTGAGAGAGAGAGACAGAGTGAGAGAGAGACAGAGTGAGAGAGAGACAGAGTGAGAGAGAGACAGGGTGAGAGAGAGACAGACAGAGAGACAGAGTGAGAGAGAGACAGAGTGAGAAGGATACAGACAGAGACAGAGTGAGAGAGAGACAGACAGAGATACAGAATCTGAGTGAGACAGAGATACAGAATCTGAGTGAGACAGAGAGACAGAATCTGAGTGAGTGAGAGACAGAGTGAGAGAGAGACAGAGAGACAGAATCTGAGTGAGACAGAGAGACAGAATCTGAGTGAGACAGAGACAGAATCTGAGTGAGACAGAGACAGAATCTGAGTGAGACAGAGACAGAATCTGAGTGAGACAGAGACAGAATCTGAGTGAGACAGAGACAGAATCTGAGTGAGACAGAGACAGAATCTGAGTGAGACAGAGACAGAATCTGAGTCAGACAGACATAATCTGAGTCAGACAGACATAATCTGAGTCAGACAGAGACATAATCTGAGTCAGACAGAGACAGATTCTGAGTGAGTGAGAAAGAGACAGACAGAGACAGAATCTGAGTCAGACAGACACAGAATCTGAGTCAGACAGACGCAGAATCTGAGTCAGACAGACACAGAATCTGAGTCAGACAGACACAGAATCTGAGTCAGACAGAGACAGAATCTGAGTGAGACAGAGACAGAATCTGAGTCAGACAGACATAATCTGAGTCAGACAGAGATAATCTGAGTCAGACAGAGACATAATCTGAGTCAGACAGAGACAGAATCTGAGTGAGTGAGAAAGAGACAGACAGAGACAGAATCTGAGTCAGACAGACACAGAATCTGAGTCAGACAGACACAGAATCTGAGTCAGACAGACAGACAGACAGACAGACAGACAGACAGACAGACAGACAGACAAGAGGCAGAGGTCGTAATCAAGCTGAAGAAGAAGCTGAAGAAAATTGCAAGCCAGAGGAGACAGTGGAGGAGGAGGATGAGGTGGAGGAGCAGGAGGAGGAAGAGGAGGAGGATAAGGAGCAGGAGCAAGAGGATGAGGTGGAGGAGGAGGAGGAGCAGGAGGAGGGAGATGAGGAGGAGGATGAGGTGGAGGAGGAGGAATAGGAGGAGGAAGAGGTGGAGAAGAGGAGGAGGAGGAGGAAGAGGATGTGGATGAGGATGAGGATGAGGTGGAGGAGCAGGAGGAGGAAGAGGAGGAGAATGAGGAGGAGGATGAGGTGGAGGGGGAGGAGGTGGAGGAGCAGGAGGAGGAGGATTATGATGAGGTAGAGGAGGAAGAAGGAGGAGGATGAGGTGGAGGGGAGGAGGTGGAGGAGCAGGAGGAGGAGGATTATGATGAGGTAGAGGAGGAGGAAGAGGAGGAGGATGAAGTGGAGGAGGAGGAAATGAGGTGGAGGAGGAGGAGGAGGAGCAGGGGAGGAAGAAGAGGAGGATGATGAGGTGAAGGAGGAGGAGAAGCATGGGGAGGAAGAAGAAGAAGAAGAAGAAGAAGAAGAAGAAGAAGAAGAAGAAGAAGAAGAAGAAGAAGAAGAAGAAGAAGATAAAGACTATACCTTAGTGGGACTGCAGGGAGGGAGGACACCCGTACACACACTGTTCATCTCAGCTGCTACCTAGCAGTGGACAGAAAGCTGACAGAGATGAGCAGCTGCTATCTAGAAGTGGACAGAAAGCTGATAGAGATGAGCAGCTGCTGTCTAAAAGTGGACAGAAAGCTGACAGAGATGAGCAACTGCTATCTAGAAGTGGACAGAAAGCTGACAGAGATGAACAGCTGCTATCTACACTTCTAGATAGCAGCTGTTCATCTCTGCCAGCTTTCTGTCCACTGCTAGATAGCAGCTGCTCATGTCTGTCAGCTTCTGCCCACTCCTCAGCGACTTATTCTCTCCTCATGGGGTCCTTGTCAGGTATATTGTACACTCGTACTTTCGACTGTGTGTGTGTATCCTTACCCACGGCCCAGACCGGAACTGAATGTTTCCCAATCCAGTCCTTCACTTCCCCTGCATCAAATCAAATCAAATGAATTTATATAGCCCTTCGTACATCAGCTGATATCTCAAAGTGCTGTACAGAAACCCAGACCTAAAACCCCAAACAGCAAGCAATGCAGGTGTAGAAGCACGGTGACTAGGAAAAACTCCCTAGAAAGGCCAGAACCTAGGAAGAAACCTAGAGAGGAACCAGGCTATGAGGGGTGGCCAGTCCTCTTCTATCTGTGCCGGGTGGAGATTATAACAGAACATGGCCAAGATGTTCAAATGTTCATAAATGACCAGCATGGTCAAATAATAATAATCACAGTAGTTGTCGAGGGTGCATCAAGTCAGCACCTCAGGAGTAAATGTCAGTTGGCTTTTCATAGCCGATCATTAAGAGTATCTCTACCACTCCTGCTGTCTCTATAGAGAGTTGAAAACAGCATGTCTGGGACATGAAGCACGTTCTGGTGAACAGGTCAGGATTCCATAGCCGCAGGCAGAACATTTGAAACTGGAGCAGCAGCACGACCAGGTGGACTGGGGACAGCAAGGAGTCATCATGCCAGGTAGTCCTGAGGCATGGTCCTTGGGCTCAGGTCCTCCGAGAGAGAGAAAGAAAGAGGAACGAGAGAATTAGAGAGAGCATACTTAAATTCACACAGGACATCGGATAAGACAGGAATAAGTACTCCAGATATGACAAACTGACCCTAGCCCCCGACACATAAACTACTGCAGCATGAATACTGGAGGCTGAGACAGGAGGAGTCAGGAGACACTGTGGCCCCATCCGATGATACCCCCGACAGGGCCAAACAGGAAGGATATAACCCCACTCACTTTGCCAAAACACAGCCCCCACACCACTAGAGGGATATCTTCAACCACCAAGCTCATGTAATGCTTTGGAGGTTAGCAGTAAAACCTTGAAATCAGCCCTTGCCTTAACAGGAAGCCAGTGTAGGGAGGCGAGCACAGGCTGTTTCCCAATCAATTCCTTCACTAACCCCTAGGACAGACTGGATACTCAGCACATCTGATTCAGTAAATCCAGTTGAAATTAAATTGAAACAACTTGTGTGCTTATCTGAAACATTTCAGATGTTTGGGATGTCAGGAACCTGAAAGCAGGCTTTTCAGTTTTAACTGACTGTGGCGTCCTTACTGATAAGTACTTACCAAGAACTGAAGGTGGTCTGTGAGATGAATCATCAATGTCCTAGTACAGTTATCAAGACACATCTCCAGGCTTCTACAGTGCTTCTCTAGTCCTGTATTAAATATTTAAGTAATATTGTAGTTTCTGTTTGTTTGGTTTCATAGGCTGTCCTCCAGGGCTTGTCGGAGTCTATAGATTACACAGTGTAAATGGGCTTGTTGGGGTCCGTCAGTAGATTACACAGTGTAAATGGGCTTGTTGGGGGCCGTCAGTAGATTACACAGTGTAAATGGGTTTATTGGGGGCCGTCAGGAGATTACACAGTGTAAATGGGCTTGTTGGGGGCCGTCAGTAGATTACACAATGTAAATGGGCTTGTTGGGGGCCGTCAGGATATTACACAGTGTAAATGGGCTTATTGGGGGCCGTCAGGAGATTACACAATGTAAATGGGCTTGTTGGGGGCCGTCAGTAGATTACATAGTGTAAACAGGAGTAACGGTTTTCTTCTGTTGAAGGAAAGGAGGACCAAAATGCAGCGTGGTTAGAGTTCAACATGTTTAATCAAGACCATACACGAGAACACTACAAAATGCAAAACAACAAATGTAAAAACCGAAACAGTCCGATCTGGTGCAGGGGGGGAGGAGGAGGGGGTGTCATTGAGCAAAACTGAAAAACCACCATTGTGTGAGAGTCTCATCTTTCTATATTAGTTTAATATGCCATTTAGCGGACGCTTTTATCAGCGACTTACAGTCATGTGTGCATACATTCTATGTATGGGTGGTCCCGGGAATCAACCCACTACCCTGGCGTTACAAGCGCCATGCTCTACCAACTGAGCTACAAGACATTTTCATGAGACAACCAATTTTTCGGGATAGCTTAGCCACCTTCCACCGTAGATGGAGAGAGCTTAGCCACCTTCCACCGAAGATGGGGATAGCTTAGCCACCTTCCACCGTAGATGGGGATAGCTTAGCCACCTTCCACCGAAGATGGGGTAGCATAGCCACCTTCCACCGAAGATGGGGATAGCTTAGCCACCTTCCACCGAAGATGGAGATAGCTTAGCCACCTTCCACCGTAGATGGGATAGCTTAGCCACCTTCCACCGAAGATGGGGATAGCTTAGCCACCTTCCACCGAAGATGGGGATAGCTTAGCCACCTTCCACCGAAGATGGGGATAGCATAGCCACCTTCCACCGTAGATGGGGATAGCATAGCCACCTTCCACCGTAGATGGGGATAGCTTAGCCACCTTCCACCGAAGATGGGTATAGCATAGCCACCTTCCACCGTAGATGGGGATAGCATAGCCACCTTCCACCGTAGATGGGGATAGCTTAGCCACCTTCCACCGAAGATGGGGATAGCATAGCCACCTTCCACCGTAGATGGGGATAGCATAGCCACCTTCCACCGTAGATGGGGATAGCTTAGCCACCTTCCACCGAAGATGGGGATAGCTTAGCCACCTTCCACCGAAGATGGGAGAGCTTAGCCACCTTCCACTGAAGATGGGGATAGCATAGCCACCTTCCACCGTAGATGGGGATAGCTTAGCCACCTTCCACCGTAGATGGGGAGAGCTTAGCCACCTTCCACCGAAGATGGGGAGAGCTTAGCCACCTTCCACCTTAGATGGGGATAGCTTAGCCACCTTCCACCGTAGATGGGGAGAGCTTAGCCACCTTCCACCATAGATGGGGATAAACAGCCACCTTCCACCGTAGATGGGGAGAGCTTAGCCACCTTCCACTGAAGATGGGGATAGCTTAGCCACCTTCCACCGTAGATGGGGATAGCTTAGCCACCTTCCACCGAAGATGGAGAGAGCTTAGCCACCTTCCACTGAAGATGGGGAGAGCTTAGCCACCTTCCACCGTAGATGGGGATAGCTTAGCCACCTTCCACCGAAGATGGGGATAGCTTAGCCACCTTCCACCGAAGATGGGAGAGCTTAGCCACCTTCCACTGAAGATGGGGATAGCATAGCCACCTTCCACTGAAGATGGGGATAGCATAGCCACCTTCCACCGAAGATGGGGTTGGGTTAGCCACCTTCCACCGTAGATGGGGAGAGCTTAGCCACCTTCCACCGAAGATGGGGGTAGCATAGCCACCTTCCACCGAAGATGGGGAGAGCTTAGCCACCTTCCACCGAAGATGGGGAGAGGTTAGCCACCTTCCACCGAAGATGGGGTAGCTTAGCCACCTTCCACCGTAGATGGGAGAGCTTAGCCACCTTCCACCGAAGATGGGGATAGCTTAGCCACCTTCCACCTTAGATGGGGAGAGCTTAGCCACCTTCCACCGAAGATGGGGATAGCTTAGCCACCTTCCACCGAAGATGGGGATAGCATAGCCACCTTCCACCGAAGATGGGGATAGCATAGCCACCTTCCACTGAAGATGGGAGAGCTTAGCCACCTTCCACCGAAGATGGGGATAGCTTAGCCACCTTCCACCGAAGATGGGTAGAGCTTAGCCACCTTCCACCGAAGATGGGGGTAGCTTAGCCACCTTCCACCGTAGATTGGGAGAGCTTAGCCACCTTCCACCGAAGATGGAGATAGCATAGCCACCTTCCACCGAAGATGGGGATAGCATAGCCACCTTCCACCGAAGATGGGAGAGCTTAGCCACCTTCCACCGTAGATGGGGAGAGCTTAGTCACCTTCCACTCGAAGATGGGGATAGGTTAGCCACCTTCCACCGAAGATGGGGATAGCTTAGCCACCTTCCACTCGAAGATGGGGATAGGTTAGCCACCTTCCACCGAAGATGGGGAGAGCTTAGCCACCTTCCACTCGAAGATGGGGATAGGTTAGCCACCTTCCACCGTAGATGGGGATAGCATAGCCACCTTCCACCGAAGATGGGGATAGCATAGCCACCTTCCACCGTAGATGGGGAGAGCTTAGCCACCTTCCACTCGAAGATGGGGAGAGCTTAGCCACCTTCCACCGAAGATGGGGATAGGTTAGCCACCTTCCACCGTAGATGGGGATAGCTTAGCCACCTTCCACTCGAAGATGCTGAATTGCAGCTATTGGTGGACGTGGTGAAATGAGACTGAGCCCAGTCAAAGGTTGATATCTCTAGCTTAAACTGACAGATTTTGATGGAGATGTGTTTGTTATGTAACTTAGATTGATGCGTCGGTGTGTCAATAGACTCTCGTCCCGTTATTTAATATGGTGTTTTATTTTTTTTAAAGAAACGTAATATAGAATCAAAAAATATTATATTCGTTATTTCAGATGTTCGAACAAGTTACCAAACTTATTGTTCAGTTACAAAAGAAAATTAAGGACAGTTATTAGCTAATAATTGTTATTTTCTTTTGCCGTGGTATCGTTTCGGTATCGAGTATCGTTTCGGTATCGAGTATCGTTTCGGTATCGAGTATCGTTTTGGTATCGAGTATCGTTTTGGTATCGAGTATCGTTTCGGTATCGAGATCGTTTCGGTATCGAGTATCGTTTTGGTGTCGAGTATCGTTTTGGTATCAAGTATCGTTTCGGTATCGAGTATCGTTTCGGTATCGAGTATCGTTTTGGTATAGAGTATCGTTTTGGTGTCAAGTATCATTTTGGTATCGAGATCGTTTCGGTATCGAGTATCGTTTCGGTATCGAGATCGTTTCGGTATCGAGTATCGTTTCGGTATCGAGTATCGTTTCGGTATCGATTATCATTTCGGTATCGATTATCATTTCGGTATCGAGTATTGTGATACTAAACCTGGTATTGAAGTCATGATTCTGTGAACGTGACAACACTATGAGCAATTACCAAGTAGTTACGAGTCTGGAAGGTTAATTATCATTGAACATCTGAACATTTTGTACTATTACTGAAACGCGTCTTCAGCCCTCTTCAGTCCCAAATTTATGCATTATTTCCATTAATAGCTACTCGTACCTAAATGTTCCAAAAACCAGGCCCTAATAACCGTCGTATAGCTAAATGAAGTACCTAATGTATATCCCAATGCTACAGAGGGTAGATTTGAACAGTGTTTTTAATGGAGGTCAGCCAGGTTAGATCCTAATGTTGTACCATTTACTGTAAATACCATCAATCAAACCCGACATGTTTAACATGGTCATTAATATCTGCCTGAGATGGCTGGTTACTGAAGTATGTGTTCCAAATGGCACCCTATTCCCTATATAGTGCACTACTTTAGACCAGGACTTTATTCCCTATATAGTGCACTACTTTAAACCAGGACTCTATTCCCTATATAGTGCACTACTTTAGACCAGGACTCTATTCCCTATATAGTGCACTACTTTAGACCAGGACTCTATTCCCTATATAGTGCACTTCTTTCAGCCCTATTCAAAGTACACTACATGATCAAAAGTCGTCGAACTTCTCTTTCCAATATCATGGGCATTAATATGAAGTTGGTCCCTCCATTGCTGCTATACTAGCCTCCACTCTTCTGGGAAGGCTTTCCACTAGATGTTGGAACATTGCTGCTATAACAGCCTCCACTCTTCTGGGAAGGCTTTCCACTAGATGTTGGAACATTGCTGCTATAACAGCCTCCACTCTTCTGGGAAGGCTTTCCACTAGATGTTGGAACATTGCTGCTATAACAGCCTCCACTCTTCTGGGAAGGCATTCCACTAGATGTTGGAACATTGCTGCTATAACAGCCTCCACTCTTCTGGGAAGGCTTTCCACTAGATGTTAGAACATTGCTGCTATAATAGCCTCCACTCTTCTGGGAAGGCTTTCCACTAGATGTTGGAATATTGCTGTGGGCACTTGCTTACATTCAGCCACAAGAGTGTTAGTGAGGTCAGAGGTTGATGTTGGGCTATTAGGCCTGGCTCGCAGTCAGCGTTCCAATTCATACCAAAGGTGTTCGATGGGGTTGAGGTCAGGGCTCTGTGCAGGCCAGTCAAGTTCTTCCACACCGATCTCAACAAACCATTTCTCTATGGCCCTTGATTTGTGCTTAGCGGCATTGTCATGCTGAAACAGGAAAGG
Source organism: Oncorhynchus keta (assembly GCF_023373465.1). Lineage (NCBI taxonomy): Eukaryota > Metazoa > Chordata > Actinopteri > Salmoniformes > Salmonidae > Oncorhynchus > Oncorhynchus keta. The sequence continues at coordinate 51,113 of NW_026278755.1, read as the reverse complement.
GCCTTCTCCAAACTGTTACCACAAAGTTGGAAGCACAGAATCATCAGATTGTCATTGCATGATGTAGCATTAAGATTTCCCAACTAAGGTGCCTCGCCCGAATTATTGAAAACGTCCCCAGACCGTTATTCCTCCTCCACAAAACTTTACATTTGGTATAATACATTGGGGTAGATAGCGTTCTCCTGGCATCCGCCAAACCCAGAATCATCCTTCGGACTGCCAGATGGTGAAGCGTGGTTCATCACTCCAGAGAACATGTTTCCACTGATCCATAGTTCAATGGCGGCGAGCTTTACACCGTTCCAGCCGACGCTTGGCATTGAGCATGGTGATCTTAGGCTTGTGTGCGGCTGCTCTGCCATTGAAACCCATTAGATGAAGATCCCGACGAACAGTTCCTGTGCTAACGTTGCTTCCAGAGACAGTTTGGAAGTGTTGCAACCAAGGACAGATCATTTTTACACACTACACGCTTCAGCGGCGGTACCGTTCTGTGAGCTTGTGTGGCCTACCGCTTTGTGGCTGAGCCGTTGTTGCTCCTAGACGTTGTCACTTCACAATAACAGCACTTACAGTTGACCGGGGCAGCTTTAGCAGGGCAGAAATTTGACGAAGCGACTTGTATGAACAGTTGCTTCCTATGACTGTGCCACGTTGAAAGTCACTGAAGCTCTTCAGCAAGGCCATTCTACAGCCAATGTTTGTCTATAGAGATTGCATGGTTGTGTGCTCAATGTCATAAACCTGACAGCAATGGGTGTGAATCCACTCATTTTAAAAAAGGTGTCCACATACTTTTGCATATACATGTATAGTGTAAATGCACTAAATAGCGAATAGGGTGCCACTTGAGACGAGTCAATGGCGTATGAACGTCGATGTGGATCAGTCTCTCCAGGCACCGGATCTAATGTGAATGAAGATGGGCCTGATGGGCCAGAACGCTCATTAAAAGGACAAATGTATTACAAGGTGCACCTGTCTCGGCTGTAGGAGAGGAGAGTGTTCCCCATTATTGGCTGGCTAGGGGAGATGTGTGTTCCAGTGTCACCTTTGGCCATTTTGGTAGGGTGGGGGTAGGGGGTTGTAGGGGTGCTTCTACACCTGCATTGCTTGCTGTTTGGGGTTTTAGGCTGGGTTTCTTTACAGCACTTTAAGACATCAGCTGATGTAAGAAGGACTTTATAAATACATGTGATTGGTTGATTGATTGATTTGATTGTAATATTAGATTGTAGTGTTAATGTGAATAATGTCTCACAGTGTGACAAAACAGCATTTGCGGAATCATTAGTCAAGCAGCAAAATCGATCATTATTTTTACAGTTGATTTTACTTTGTTTGGTTTATTTGACAATTCTCATTAATACACTTTTTTTTTTAAATGTAAAAGATTTCACCAGAAGGCACATATTCAAAAACCCAGAGGTCTTTAAGTGCTTTTAGTCAAAGTAATTTAATTATAGTATGCCATAAAACTGTTCACTATACAGACCTTTAAAAGGGAATTTCACCTTGGGGGAATCTGGGCTTGTTTTCATCATGTCTGAGGTATTTCTAGGACAGTGAGATGTGTTTCACACATAATTGCCCAGGAGGAAGCTTACTTGCCCAGGAGGAAGCATAATTGCCCAGGAGGAAGCATAATTGCCCAGGAGGAAGCATAATTGCCCAGGAGGAAGCTTATTTGAAATGATGGCTTCCGGTGTATTGATGGGGGAGTGGGGGTGGGGTGGGGGGATCTGGCGGGATCTTCAAATACATCTCGTCCTGCTTTTGGTACTTCACCAAGGCTCTATGTTCTACTGATCACACTATAAGGCCACATGTTCTACTGATCACACTATACGGCTCTGTGTTATACTGATCACACTATAAGGCTCTGTGTTCTACTGATCACACTATAAGGCTCTGTGTTCTACTGATCACACTATAAGGCTCTATGTTCTACTGATCACACTATAAGGCTCTGTGTTCTACTGATCACACTATAAGGCTCTATGTTCTACTGATCACACTATAAGGCTCTATGTTCTACTGATCACACTATGAGGCTCTATGTTCTACTGATCACACTATAAGGCTCTGTGTTCTACTGATCACACTATAAGGCTCTATGTTCTACTGATCACACTATAAGGCTCTATGTTCTACTGATCACACTATAAGGCTCTGTGTTCTACTGATCACACTATAAGGCTCTATGCTCTACTGATCACACTATAAGGCTCTATGTTCTACTGATCACACTATAAGGCTCTATGTTCTACTGATCACACTATAAGGCTCTGTGTTCTACTGATCACACTATAAGGCTCTATGTTCTACTGATCACACTATAAGGCTCTGTGTTCTACTGATCACACTATAAGGCTCTATGTTCTACTGATCACACTATAAGGCTCTATGTTCTACTGATCACACTATAAGGCTCTGTGTTCTACTGATCACACTATAAGGCTCTATGTTCTACCGATCACACTATAAGGCTCTATGTTCTACTGATCACACTATACGGCTCTGTGTTATACTGATCACACTATAAGGCTCTGTGTTCTACTGATCACACTATAAGGCTCTGTGTTCTACTGATCACACTATAATAATCTACAATCCCTGCTTCATCTAGATATGTTAGTGCTACTGAATGGAATAATCCACAATCCCTGCTTCATCTAGATATGTTAGTGCTACTGAATGGAATAATCTACAATCCATGCTTCATCTAGATATGTTAGTGCTACTGAATGGAATAGTCTACAATCCCTGCTTCATCTAGATATGTTAGTGCTACTGAATGGAATAATCTACAATCCCTGCTTCATCTAGATATGTTAGTGCTACTGAATGGAATAATCTACAATCCCTGCTTCATCTAGATATGTTAGTGCTACTGAATGGAATAATCTACAATCCCTGCTTCATCTAGATATGTTAGTGCTACTGAATGGAATAATCTACAATCCCTGCTTCATCTAGATATGTTAGTGCTACTGAATGGAATAATCTACAATCCCTGCTTCATCTAGATATGTTAGTGCCTCTGAATGGAATAATCTACAATCCCTGCTTCATCTAGATATGTTAGTGCCTCTGAATGGAATAATCTACAATCCCTGCTTCATCTAGATATGTTAGTGACCCTGAATGGAATAATCTACAATCCATGCTTCATCTAGATGTGTTAGTGCTACTGAATGGAATAATCTACAATCCCTGCTTCATCTAGATGTGTTAGTACCTCTGAATGGAATAGTCTACAATCCCTGCTTCATCTAGATATGTTAGTGCTACTGAATGGAATAATCTACAATCCCTGCTTCATCTAGATGTGTTAGTGCCTCTGAATGGAATAATCTACAATCCCTGCTTCATCTAGATATGTTAGTGCTACTGAATGGAATAATCTACAATCCCTGCTTCATCTAGATATGTTAGTGCTACTGAATGGAATAATCTACAATCCCTGCTTCATCTAGATATGTTAGTGCTACTGAATGGAATAATCTACAATCCCTGCTTCATCTAGATATGTTAGTGCTACTGAATGGAATAATCTACAATCCCTGCTTCATCTAGATATGTTAGTGCTACTGAATGGAATAATCTACAATCCCTGCTTCATCTAGATATGTTAGTGCCTCTGAATGGAATAATCTACAATCCCTGCTTCATCTAGATATGTTAGTGCCTCTGAATGGAATAATCTACAATCCCTGCTTCATCTAGATATGTTAGTGCCTCTGAATGGAATAATCTACAATCCCTGCTTCATCTAGATATGTTAGTGCCTCTGAATGGAATAATCTACAATCCCTGCTTCATCTAGATGTGTTAGTGCTACTGAATGGAATAATCTACAATCCCTGCTTCATCTAGATATGTTAGTGACCCTGAATGAATTTTAAATATTGATGGGAGGCTCTGTTACAGAGGACTGGAAATGCTTTTTTCTGGCTGGATCATGCTGTTGAATCGTACTGTTGTATGTTTTAATAATGTAATGTATTGATTGTTGCTGCCTTCTAGGCCAGGTCTCCTTTTGAAAAAGAGACTCTGGGTCTCAATAGGCTTGTCCTGGTTAAATAAAGATTAAATAAAAAGTCTAAATAAATGTTCCTGCATGTCATGTTTACTATGGATGTTAAGCTATATCGTGTTTACTATGGATGTTAAGCTATATCATGTTTACTATGGATGTTAAGCTATATCATGTTTACTATGGATGTTAAGCTATATCATGTTTACTATGGATGTTAAGCTATATCATGTTTACTATGGATGTTAAGCTATATCATGTTTACTATGGATGTTAAGCTATATCATGTTTGCTATGGATGTTAAGGTTAAACTATATCATGTTTACTATGGATGTTAAGCTATATCATGTTTACTATGGATGTTAAGCTATATCATGTTTACTATGGATGTTAAGCGATATCATGTTTACTATGGATGTTAATATCATGTTTACTATATCATGTTTACTATGGATGTTAAGCTATATCATGTTTACTATGGATGTTAAGCTATATCATGTTTACTATGGATGTTAAGCTATATCATGTTTACTATGGATGTTAAGCTATATCGTGTTTACTATGGATGTTAAGCTATATCATGTTTACTATGGATGTTAAGGTTAAGCTATATCATGTTTACTATGGATGTTAAGCTATATCATGTTTACTATGGATGTTAAGCTATATCATGTTTGCTATGGATGTTAAGGTTAAGCTATATCATGTTTACTATGGATGTTAAGCTATATCATGTTTACTATGGATGTTAAGCTATATCATGTTTACTATGGATGTTAAGGTTAAGCTATATCATGTTTACTATGGATGTTAAGCTATATCATGTTTACTATGGATGTTAAGCTATATCATGTTTGCTATGGATGTTAAGGTTAAGCTATATCATGTTTACTATGGATGTTAAGCTATATCATGTTTACTATGGATGTTAAGGTTAAGCTATATCATGTTTACTATGAATGTTAAGCTATATCGTGTTTACTATGGATGTTAAACTATATCATGTTTGCTATGGATGTTAAGGTTAAGCTATATCATGTTTACTATGGATGTTAAGCTATATCGTGTTTACTATGGATGTTAAACTATATCATGTTTACTATGGATGTTAAGCTACATCATGTTTACTATGGATGTTAAGGTTAAGCTATATCATGTTTACTATGGATGTTAAGCTATATCATGTTTACTATGGATATTAAGCTATATCATGTTTACTATGGATGTTAAGCTATATCGTGTTTACTATGGATGTTAAGCTATATCATGTTTACTATGGATGTTAAGCTATATCATGTTTACTATGGATGTTAAGCTATATCATGTTTGCTATGGATGTTAAGCAATATCATGTTTACTATGGATGTTAAGCTATATCATGTTTACTATGGATGTTAAGCTATATCATGTTTACTATGGATGTTAAACTATATCATGTTTACTATGGATGTTAAACTATATCATGTTTACTATGGATGTTAAGCTATATCATGTTTACTATGGATGTTAAGCTATATCATGTTTACTATGGATGTTAAACTATATCATGTTTACTATGGATGTTAAGCTATATCATGTTTACTAGGGATGTTAAGCTATATCATGTTTACTATGGATGTTAAGCTATATCATGTTTGCTATGGATGTTAAGCTATATCGTGTTTACTATGGATGTTAAGCTATATCATGTTTACTATGGATGTTAAGCTATATCATGTCTACTATGGATGTTAAGCTATATCGTGTTTACTATGGATGTTAAGCTATATCATGTTTACTATGGATGTTAAGCTATATCATGTTTACTATGGATGTTAAGCTATATCATGTTTACTATGGATGTTAAGCTATATCATGTATACTATGGATGTTAAGCTATATCATGTTTGCGAACGGATCACAGCAGTGATTGAATGAGGCTATGAGGCTATGAGTTTACATTTACATTTACATTTAAGTCATTTAGCAGACGCTCTTATCCAGAGCGACTTACAAATTGGTGCATTCACCTTATGACATCCAGTGGAACAGCCACTTTACAATAGTGCATCTAAATCTTTTAAGGGGGTGAGAAGGATTACTTTATCCTATCCTAGGTATTCCTTAAAGAGGTGGGGTTTCAGGTGTCTCCGGAAGGTGGTGATTGACTCCGCTGTCCTGGCGTCGTGAGGGAGTTTGTTCCACCATTGGGGGCCAGAGCAGCGAACAGTTTTGACTGGGCTGAGCGGGAACTGTACTTCCTCAGTGGTAGGGAGGCGAGCAGGCCAGAGGTGGATGAACGCAGTGCCCTTGTTTGGGTGTAGGGCCTGATCAGAGCCTGGAGGTACTGAGGTGCCGTTCCCCTCACAGCTCCGTAGGTAAGCACCATGGTCTTGTAGCGGATGCAAGCTTCAACTGGAAGCCAGTGGAGAGAGCGGAGGAGCGGGGTGACGTGAGAGAACTTGGGAAGGTTGAACACCAGACGGGCTGCGGCGTTCTGGATGAGTTTTAGGGGTTTAATGGCACAGGCAGGGAGCCCAGCCAACAGCGAGTTGCAGTAATCCAGACGGGGAGATGACAAGTGCCTGGATTAGGACCTGTGCCGCTTCCTGTATGAGGCAGGGTCGTACTCTGCGGATGTTGTAGAGCATGAACCTACATGAACGGGCCACCGCCTTGATGTTAGTTGAGAACGACAGGGTGTTGTCCAGGATCACACCAAGGTTCTTATCGCTCTGGGAGGAGGACACAATGGAGTTGTCAACCGTGATGGCGAGATCGGGAGGAAGAGCAGCTCCGTCTTGCCGAGGTTCAGCTTGAGGTGGTGATCCGTCATCCACACTGATATGTCTGCCAGACATGCAGAGATGCGATTCGCCACCTGGTCATCAGAAGGGGGAAAGGAGAAGATTAATTGTGTGTCGTCTGCATAGCAATGATAGGAGAGACCATGTGAGGTTATGACAGAGCCAAGTGACTTGGTGTATAGCGAGAATAGGAGAGGGCCTAGAACAGAGCCCTGGGGACACCAGTGGTGAGAGGGCGTGGTGAGGAGACAGATTCTCGCCACGCCACCTGGTAGGAGCGACCTGTCAGGTAGGACGCAATCCAAGCGTGGGCCGCGCCGGAGATGCCCAACTCGGAGTGGGTGGAGAGGAGGATCTGATGGTTCACAGTATCGAAGGCAGCCGATAGGTCTAGAAGGATGAGAGCAGAGGAGAGAGAGTTAGCTTTAGCAGTGCGGAGCGCCTCCGTGATACAGAGAAGAGCAGTCTCAGTTGAATGACTAGTCTTGAAACCTGACTGATTTGGATCAAGAAGGTCATTCTGAGAGAGATAGCGGGAGAGCTGGCCAAGGACGGCACGTTCAAGAGTTTTGGAGAGAAAAGAAAGAAGGGATACTGGTCTGTAGTTGTTGACATCGGAGGGATCGAGTGTAGGTTTTTCAGAAGGGGTGCAAATCTTGCTCTCTTGAAGACGGAAGGGACGTAGCCAGCGGTCAGGGATGAGTTGATGAGCGAGGTGAGGTAAGGGAGAAGGTCTCCGGAAATGGTCTGGAGAAGAGAGGAGGGGATAGGGTCAAGCGGGCAGGTTGTTGGGCGGCCGGCCGTCACAAGACGCGAGATTTCATCTGGAGAGAGAGGGGAGAAAGAGGTCAGAGCATAGTGTAGGGCAGTGTGAGCAGAACCAGCGGTGTCGTTTGACTTAGCAAACGAGGATCGGATGTCGTCGACCTTCTTTTCAAAATGGTTGACGAAGTAATCTGCAGAGAGGAGGAGGGGGGATGATTCAGGAGGGAGGAGAAGGTGGCAATGATCTTCCTAGGGTTAGAGGCAGATGCTTGGAATTTAGAGTGGTAGAAAGTGGCTTTAGCAGCAGAGAGTTCAGAGGCTTCAGTGCAGGACATGCTCATCATGACCTATATCTATCCTACCCTGCGTTTCTATGGTCTTCGAAAGCCAAGTTAACAAACAGATTACACGCCCATTTTGAATCCCACCATACCTCCTCCGTTATGAAATCTGGTTTCCGAGCTGGTCATGGTTGCACCTCAGCCATGCTCAAGGTCCTAAACTATATCATAACTGCCATCGATAAGAGACATTACTGGCCGACTCTCTTCTCTGTATACATCAATGATGTCGCTCTGGCTGCTGGTGATTCTTTGATCCACCTCTACGCAGAAGACACCATTCTGTATACTTCTGGCCCTTTCGTTGGACACTGTGTTAACTAACCTCCAGATGAGCTTCAATGCCATACAACTCTCCTTCCGTGGCCTCCAACTGCTCTCAAATGCAAGTATAACTAAATGCATGCTCTTCAACCGATCGCTGCCCACACCTGCCTGCCCGTCCAACATCACTACTCTGGACGGTTCTGACTTAGAACATGTGGACAACTACAATTACCTAGGTTTTTGGTTAGACTGTAAACTTTCCTTCCAGACTCACATTAAACATCTCAAATCCAAAATTAAATCTAGAATCGGCTTCCTATTTCACAAAACAAATCATCCTTCACTCATGCTACCGATCCTCGACTTCGGCGATGTCATTTACAAAATAGCCTCCAACAAGTTGTAAATGAGAAGTCGTTCTCAACTAGCCTACCTGGTTAAATAAAGGTGAAATTTAAAAAATAATAAAATAAAATAAAAAATCATTATGTTGGAGAAGATTTCAACAGGATTTGACAAAACAAAAGACCAAAGAAACAATAACACAACACAGTTTGACAAAATAGCTAAGAATGAGGTAATCCAAGCAAAGGAGGAACATCATTTACGTAAAATAATTAGATTGTTGGTTCCTGACCTATTTATCCAATCACGAGAGGGCTACTTACACAGTGTTGGCAAGGTATCGCCGCAGTGATTGGACGACAGGAGGAGCAAGGTGGAAGTAGTAACCCTCGTTACTTTAATTTAGTATTTTTTTTTTTTTTTTTTTTTTTCCAAGTCAGGCCTTTTACTTTTACTGAAGTATGTTTTGAATGCAGTATTGTACTTCACTGCCCTTCTGAAACCATCCGTAAGTAGATTGTTAAGGCCCAGGGGACTCAGAAGAAAAAAACTGCTCAACGTTGTTTGGACCAATCAAATCAATAGAATCAAGCTGAACAACGATGGTCGGAAGATTTTCAAAAAGGCAAAAACAAAAATAATAACTTATCGTGAAAGATAGAAAATGTTTTTTTATTTTATCAAAGGAGGTGTGTGTGAAAACAGAGGAGATGGAGGAGACTGAGACCAGTTGTCCTTCAAGCACAGGAGAGGTGATGCAATGCAATGCTCATGTAATGAAATAATAAATATATAATAAAAAGAGAGAGTGAACAAAACAATGATGAAGTCCAGCTGCAGGTAGCCTTAGAGTGTTGGTTCAGTGACCGAAAGGTTGTTGGATCGAATCCCTGAGCTGACAAGGTAAAACATCTGTTGTTCTGAACAAGGCAGGTAACCCACTGTTCCTGGTAGACTGTCATTGTAAATGAGAATTCGTTTTTAAACAGACTTACCTAGTTAAATAAAGATACATATGAAGATGTGTCTAGCAACTTGCAGGTGCCAAGGCCCAGAGTGAGGACTCAATCATGATTTATGGCGTTGTCCTGATTGGCTATTATAAAAGTCTAACACACCTCATCTGTCTCAAGGGTGAGATGTTCCCACAGACCCTAAGAGTGTGAAGAAAGTTGACAAAATGAATGTCACTGTGTGAATTAAATTGTTGTGCTTGGATTGTCTGTTTGATTTCCTTTTACAGACTTACTGTGTTAATGTATTAATGTGTTCAACAGACAGCGATCAGATCAAAGGTGGGACGGAGGTATCCTAGTGGCTAGAGTGTAGAGGCGGCAGGTATCCTAGTGGCTAGAGTGTAGAGGCGGCAGGTATCCTAGTGGCTAGAGTGTAGAGGCGGCAGGTATCCTAGTGGCTAGAGTGTAGAGGCGGCAGGTATCCTAGTGGCTAGAGTGTAGAGGCGGCAGGTATCCTAGTGGCTAGAGTGTAGAGGCGGCAGGTATCCTAGTGGCTAGAGTGTAGAGGCGGCAGGTATCCTAGTGGCTAGAGTGTAGAGGCGGCAGGTATCCTAGTGGCTAGAGTGTAGAGGCGGCAGGTATCCTAGTGGCAAGAGTGTAGAGGCGGCAGGTATCCTAGTGGCTAGAGTGTAGAGACGGCAGGTATCCTAGTGGCTAGAGTGTAGGCGGCAGGTATCCTAGTGGCAAGAGTGTAGAGGCGGCAGGTATCCTAGTGGCTAGAGTGTAGAGGCGGCAGGTATCCTAGTGGTAAGAGTGTAGAGGCAGCAGGTATCCTAGTGGCTAGAGTGTAGAGGCGGCAGGTATCCTAGTGGCTAGAGTGTAGAGGCGGCAGGTATCCTAGTGGCTAGAGTGTAGAGGCGGCAGGTATCCTAGTGGCAAGAGTGTAGAGGCGGCAAGTATCCTAGTGGCTAGAATGTAGAGGCGGCAGGTAGTCTAGTAGTTAGAGCGTTGGACTAGTAAACCAAAAGGTTACAAGATCAAATCCCCAAGGTGAAAATCTGTCATTCCACCCCTGAACAAGGCAGTTAACCCACTGTTCCTAGTCTGTCATTGAAGATAAGAATTAGTTCTTAACTGATTTGCCTGGTTAAATAAAAGAGGGCGCAACACAGGTGTGTGCTCCTATCATTTAGATAAGGGTTGTGATGATTAGGTTCAAGAATAGTCATTTTTAATTTTTATTTTATTTATTTTATTTTATTTTTATGACACACTCAAGAACCTCCAGACGCTAACCAGCTAACTAGCTACAAGCTATTTAGTCATTGTTAGTTTAAAAAAAAAAACCTGGATAACACTCGCCAGCCCAGCTTCCCAGCTTCCCTGGCAGTCCTACAATCTAAGCTAGATGCCCTCAATCTCACTCAAATCATCAAGGAACCCACCAGGTACAACCCTAACTCTGTAAACAAGGGCACCCTCATAGACGTCATCCTGACCAACTGGCCCTCCAAATATACCTCCGCTGTCTTCAACCAGGATCTCAGCGATCACTGCCTCATCGCCTGTATCCGCCACGGAGCCGCAGTCAAACGACCACCCCTCATCCC
>NW_026278755.1:17500-35000 GCF_023373465.1 Oncorhynchus keta | reverse complement strand
GCCCTTCTCACTATGCACTGAACCCTTCTCACTATGCACTGAGCCCTTCTCACTATGCACTGAGCCCTTCTCACTATGCACTCAGCCCTTCTCACTATGCACTGAGCCCTTCTCACTATGCACTGAGCCCTTCTCACTATGCACTGAACCCTTCTCACTATGCACTGAACCCTTCTCACTATGGACTGAACCCTTCTCACTATGCACTGAGCCCTTCTCACAATGCACTGAGCCCTTCTCACTATGCACTGAACCCTTTTCACTATGCACTGAACCCTTCTCACAGCTCACTACACACTGAGCCCAATACTACTGCTGTAGACTGTGTGTTACATCTCAAATGGCACTCTATTCCCTATATAGTGCACTACTTTTGACCAGAGTCCTATGGGCCCTTGTTAGAATATTAAATAGGGAATAAGGAAACCCTGTCACATCATTTCTGTTGTATTTATTAAGTATGGTCAGGGCGTGAGTTGGTTGGGCAGTCTGTTTGTTTTTCTAGGTTTTGGGTATTTCTATGTTTTGGCCTAGTATGGTTCTCAATCAGAGGCAGGTGTCATTAGTTGTCTCTGATTGAGAATCATACTTAGGTAGCCTGGGTTTCACTGTGTGTTGGTGGGTGATTGTTCCTGTCTCTGTGTTTGCACCAGATAGGACTGTTTAGGTTTTCGCACGTTTATTGTTTTTGTCAGTTTATTCATGTATAGTGTCCTTATAAATTAAACATGAATAACCACCACGCTGCATTTTGGTCCGCCTCTCTTTCACCAGAAGGAAACCATTAAAAACCCTCTCTATGTGCTGCAAACACTTGCTGCTCCAGAACCCCCAACACACACACACACACACACACACACACACACACACACACACACACACACACACACACACACACACACACACACACACACACACACACACACACACACACACACACACACACACACACACACACAAACACAGTCTCTTTCTCTCTGGTCTGAGAGGTAAACAAGTCAAGTCCCTGGGGACCTATCCTGCTACACTTCCTAATTGACCAATTCATTGTATTGATAGACTGGAGAGATGCACAGTCCACACGTGGTTTGAATCAGGTCACGGAGAATCAAGCACAATCTTCAAGATTTCCAGCTGTTCAATGGTCATTTTAATATTGATATGTACCCGCAGCCCGAGTGCTTCCCAAACAGCACCCTATTCCCTATGTAGTGCACTACTTTAGCCTGAGATACATCCCAAATGGCACCCTATTCCCTATGTAGTGCACTACTTTAGCCTGAGATACATCCCAAATGGCACCCTATTCCCTATGTAGTGCACTACATTTAGCCTGAGATACATCCCAAATGGCACCGTATTCCCTTTGTAGTGCACTACATTTAGCCTGAGATACATCCCAAATGGCACCCTATTCCCTATGTAGTGCACTACTTTAGCCTGAGATACATCCCAAATCGCACCGTATTCCCTATGTAGTGCACTACTTTAGCCTGAGATACATCCCAAATGGCACCCTATTCCCTATGTAGTGCACTACTTTAGCCTGAGATACATCCCAAATGGCACCGTATTCCCTATGTAGTGCACTACTTTAGCCTGAGATACATCCCAAATGGCACCCTATTCCCTATGTAGTGCACTACTTTAGCCTGAGATACATCCCAAATCGCACCGTATTCCCTATGTAGTGCACTACTTTAGCCTGAGATACATCCCAAATGGCACCCTATTCCCTATGTAGTGCACTACTTTATCCTGAGATACATCCCAAATGGCACCCTATTCCCTATGTAGTGCACTCCCTTTGGCCAAGGCTCATAGGACCCCGGTTCCAAAAGTAGTGCCAGATATAGAGAATAGGGTGCCATTTCGGACACATTCCCAAGTTAATACCACCCCACTCAAGCAGCTGGGGGGCAGGTAGCCTAGTGGTTAGAGCGTTGGACTATTAAAGGAAAGGTTGCTACATCAAATCCCTGAGCTGACAAGGTAGAAAACCTGTCGTTCTGCCCCTGAGCAAGGCAGTTAACCCACTGTTCCTAGGCCGTCATTGTAACTACAACATTTTTCCTAACTGACTTGCCTTGTTAAATCAATTAAAATTGGGCCAAAATAACTTTTGTGTCTTTGAACGAACGTCAGAAGAGAACGACCACAAGAAGAGAACGACCACAAATAGAGAACGACCACAAATAGAGAACGAACACAAATAGAGAACGACCACAAGAAGAGAACGACCACAAGAAGACAACGACCACAAATAGAGAACGACCACAAGAAGAGAACGACCACCAGATGAGAACGACCACAAATAGAGAACGACCACAAGAAGAGAACGACCACAAGAAGAGAACGACCACCAGATGAGAACGACCACAAATAGAGAACTACCACAAATAGAGAACGACCACGAATAGAGAACGACCACAAATAGAGAACTACCACAAGAAGACAACGACCGTCAGAAGAGAACGACCACAAGAAGAGAACGACCACAAATAGAGAACGACCGTCAGAAGAGAACGACCACAAATAGAGAACGACCACAAATAGAGAACGACCACAAGAAGAGAACGACCACAAGATGAGAACGACCACAAGAAGAGAACGACCACAAGAAGAGAACGACAACAAATAGAGAACGACCACAAGAAGAGAACGATCACAAGAAGACAACGACCACAAGAAGAGAAACGACCACAAGAAGAGAACGACCACAAGAAGAGATTCTGCTGCCTCAAGGACCAGAGTTGTGAACATAGAAATAGAGTCCGTAGAAAGCAGGAAGATGAAACAAGGACCAGAGTTGTGAACATAGAAATAGAGTCAGTAGAAAGCAGGAAGATGAAACAAGGACCAGAGTTGTGAACATAGAAATAGAGTCAGTAGAAAGCAGGAAGATGAAACAAGGACCAGAGTTGTGAACATAGAAATAGAGTCAGTAGAAAGCAGGAAGATGAAACAAGGACCAGAGTTGTGAACATAGAAATAGAGTCAGTAGAAAGCAGGAAGATGAAACAAGGACCAGAGTTGTGAACATAGAAATAGAGTCAGTAGAAAGCAGGAAGATGAAACAAGGACCAGAGTTGTGAACATAGAAATAGAGTCAGTAGAAAGCAGGAAGATGAAACAAGGACCAGAGTTGTGAACATAGAAATAGAGTCAGTAGAAAGCAGGAAGATGAAACAAGGACCATAGTTGTGAACATAGAAATAGAGTCAGTAGAAAGCAGGAAGATGAAACAAGGACCATAGTTGTGAACATAGAAATAGAGTCAGTAGAAAGCAGGAAGATGAAACAAGGACCAGAGTTGTGAACATAGAAATAGAGTCAGTAGAAAGCAGGAAGATGAAACAAGGACCAGAGTTGTGAACATAGAAATAGAGTCAGTAGAAAGCAGGAAGATGAAACAAGGACCAGAGTTGTGAACATAGAAATAGAGTCAGTAGAAAGCAGGAAGATGAAACAGACATGTGTCTTATTAACCGTCGACCCGATGTTCGGGGCAATATTCAGTTATGACACTCAGGGCTCCCGAGTGGCGCGAGCGGGCGAAGGCATCTGTATCTCATTGCTAGAGGCGTCACTACAGACCCTGGTTCGATTACAGGCTGTATCATAACCGGCTGTGATTGGGAGTCCCATAGGGCGGCACACACAATTGGCCCAGCGCCCTCCGGGTTAGGGTTTGGCCGGTGTAGTGCCGTCATTGTAAATAAGAATTTGTTTTTAACTGACTTGCCTAGTTAAATAAAAATTCACAAGGTGGAAAAATGTCCCAGATCAATGGTGTGTAGTGTTGGCTAATAGTTCAGTTGTTCACCCATTGTAATAATGACTGAACATGTTATTGAAGAACCAGCTGAATAAACATGATGAGATACTGTTCTCCAGTTAATGCTGATTTACATTTAGATACAGATACATATTTATATTGTCAGACGGTTCTGTAACCATTCATATGAATATATAAAGATTTTTCACCAGTCGTATGAAAGAGAGACGAGGATGGGAGAAAAGTCGATGGAATGAGTAATACCGTACCAACAGATACTAATATAGATACACTCTTGGCATATTCAGCTATGTCATGTTCACTGTATTCAGTAGCATGTTCAGCTATGTCATGTTCACTGTATTCAGTATACTGTAGCATGTTCAGCTATGTCATGTTCACTATATTCAGTATACTGTAGCGTGTTCAGCTATGTCATGTTCACTATATTCAGTAGCATGTTCAGCTATGTCATGTTCACTGTATTCAGTAGCATGTTCAGGTATGTCATGTTCACTGTATTCAGTATACTGTAGCGTGTTCAGCTATGTCATGTTCACTATATTCAGTATACTGTAGCATATTCAGCTATGTCATGTTCACTGTATTCAGTAGCATGTTCAGCTATGTCATGTTCACTGTTTTCAGTATACTGTAGCGTGTTCTGCTATGTCATGTTCACTATATTCAGTAGCATGTTCAGCTATGTCATGTTCACTGTATTCAGTATACTGTAGCATGTTCAGCTATGTCATGTTCACTGTATTCAGTATACTGTAGCATGTTCAGCTATGTCATGTTCACTATATTCAGTAGCATGTTCAGCTATGTCATGTTCACTATATTCAGTAGCATGTTCAGCTATGTCATGTTCACTATATTCAGTATACTGTAGCATGTTCAGCTATGTCATGTTCACTATATTCAGTAGCATGTTCAGCTATGTCATGTTCACTGTTTTCAGTATACTGTAGCATGTTCAACTATGTCATGTTCAGCTATGTCATGTTCACTATATTCAGTAGCATGTTCAGCTATGTCATGTTCACTGTATTCAGTATACTGTAGAATGTTCAGCTATGTCATGTTCACTGTATTCAGTATACTGTAGCATGTTCAGCTATGTCATGTTCACTATATTCAGTAGCATGTTCAGCTATGTCATGTTCACTATATTCAGTAGCATGTTCATCTATGTCATGTTCACTATATTCAGTAGCATGTTCAGCTATGTCATGTTCACTGTATTCAGTATACTGTAGCATGTTCAACTATGTCATGTTCAGCTATGTCATGTTCAAGGGCATCCACTTCTCAATAATATATATGCCATTTAGCAGACACTTTTATCCAAAGTAACTTAAAGTAGTGCATATATATATTTTACATATGTGTGGTACCAGGAATCAAACCCACTACACTGGCATTACAAGTCCATGCTCTACCAACTGAGCGACAAAGGACCATTTACCTCTGGTAAAAAAAACAGACCCTTTACTCAGTACTTTGTTGAAACACCTTTTGTAGCAATTATAGCCTCGAGTCTTCTTGGGTATGACGCTACAAGCTTGGCACACCTGTATTTGGGGAGTTTCTCCCATTCTTCTCTGCAGATCCTCTCAACCTCTGTCTGGTTGGATGGGGAGCGTCGCTGCACAGCTATTTTCAGGTCTCTCCAGAGAGGTTTGATTGGGTTCAAGTCCGGGCTCTGGCTGGGCCACTCAAGGACATTCAGAGACTTCTCTTGACTGTGTTCTTAGAGTCGTTGTCCTTTTGGAAGTTGAACCCTCAGCCCACTGCGAGGTTCTGAGCACTCTGGAGCAGGTTTTCATCAAGAATCTCTCTGTACTTTCCTCCATTCACCTTTCCCTCGATCCTGACTAGTCCGTGCCGGTGAAAAACATCCCTACAGCATGATACCGCCACCACCATGCTTCACCGTTAGGGATGGTGCCAGGTTTCCTCCAGAGGTGACGATCTTGCATTCCTTTAGGCACCTTTTGGTAAACTCCAAGCTGACTATCGTGCCTTTTACTGAGAACTGGCTTACGTCTGGCCACTCTACCGTTGGCGGCGAGCTGCAGAGATGTTTTACCTTCTGGAAGGTTCTCCCATCTCCACAGAGGAACTCTGAAGCTCTGCCACAGTGACCATTTGGGTTCTTCGTCCCTGACCAAGGCCCTTGTCCTCCGATTTCTCACAAAAAAAAAAGTTTGAATCCATTTTAGAAAAAGGTTGTAACGTAACAAAATGTGTAAAACGTTAAGGGGTCTGAATACTTTCCGAATGCACTGTACACAAACAGATATATAACAAAGAAAATGAAGAGAAGACTAACTAGTTTGATAATGCCAGACACACACAGTACAAGCCCTCTATCTTTAAAGATCTAGAATCTAGCAGCCTCTTTCCTAAAAAAAAATACGTCCCAACATAGCACCCTATCCCCTACGTAGTGCACTACATAGGGATAGGGCACTAGGTGGGACACAAGCTTCCCTTTTCTCAGGTAAAAACATGATCATCATTTATACAGAATGAACGGTGAATATATTCACCTCATCAGTTACACAGAATGGATGGTGAAAATCAAATCCTTAGTTATGCAGAATGGACGGTGAATATTCACGCAGACCTCAATCATTGGCTCATCAACCATGTGGTAAAATGTGTCTGTGGAGGCGACAGTGAAGAGTGTCAGATAGCAGAACAACACCTTGTGGGCATCTCCAGTGATACCCTATTCCCTATGTAGTGCACTACTTTAGACCAGAGCCCTATTCCCTATGTAGTGCACTACTTTAGACCAGAGCCCTATTCCTTATGTAGTGCACTACTTTAGACCAGAGCCCTATTCCTTATGTAATGCACTACTTTAGACCAGAGCCCTATTCCTTATGT
The DNA here is from genome assembly GCF_023373465.1 of Oncorhynchus keta. NCBI lineage: Eukaryota > Metazoa > Chordata > Actinopteri > Salmoniformes > Salmonidae > Oncorhynchus > Oncorhynchus keta. The sequence goes on along the minus strand of NW_026278755.1, from coordinate 28,321 downwards.
AGTGCACTACTTTAGACCAGAGCCTTATGGAACCCTATTCCCTATGTAGTGCACTACTTTAGACCAGAGCCCTATTCTCTATATAGTGCACTACTTTAGACCAGAGCCCTATTCCCTATGTAGTGCACTACTATAGACCAGAGCCCTATTCCCTATGTAGTGCACTACTTTAGACCAGAGCCCTATTCCCTATGTAGTGCACTACTTTAGACCAGAGCCCTATTCCCTATGTAGTGCACTACTATAGACCAGAGCCCTATTCCCTATGTAGTGCACTACTTTAGACCAGAGCCCTATTCCCTATGTAGTGCACTACTTTAGACCAGAGCCCTATTCCCTATATAGTGCACTACTTTAGACCAGGGCCCTATTCCCTATATAGTGCACTACTTTAGACCAGAGCCCTATTCCCTATATAGTGCACTACTTTAGACCAGAGGCCTATTCCTATGTAGTGCACTACTTTAGAACAGAAGCCCTATTCCTATGTAGTGCACTACTTTAGACCAGAGCCCTATTCTCTATATAGTGCACTACTTTAGACCAGAGCCCTATTCCCTATGTAGTGCACTACTATAGACCAGAGCCCTATTCCCTATGTAGTGCACTACTTTAGACCAGAGCCCTATTCCCTATGTAGTGCACTACTTTAGACCAGAGCCCTATTCCTATGTAGTGCACTACTATAGACCAGAGCCCTATTCCCTATGTAGTGCACTACTTTAGACCAGAGCCCTATTCCCTATGTAGTGCACTACTTTAGACCAGAGCCCTATTCCCTATATAGTGCACTACTTTAGACCAGGGCCCTATTCCCTATATAGTGCACTACTTTAGACCAGAGCCCTATTCCCTATGTAGTGCACTACTTTAGACCAGAGCCCTATTCCCTATGTAGTGCACTACTTTAGAACAGAAGCCCTATTCCCTATGTAGTGCACTACTTTAGACCAGAGCCCTATTCCCTATATAGTGCACTGCTTTAGACCAGGGCCCTATTCCCTATATAGTGCACTACTTTAGACCAGAGCCCTATTCCCTATATAGTGCACTACTTTAGACCAGAGCCCTATTCCCTATATAGTGCACTACTTTAGACCAGAGCCCTATTCCCTACATAGTGCACTACTTTAGACCAGAGCCCTATTCCCTATATAGAGCACTACTTTAGACCAGAGCCCTATTCCCTATGTAGTGCACTATTTTAGACCAGAGCCCTATTCCCTATGTAGTGCACTATTTTAGACCAGAGCCCTATTCCCTATGTAGTGCACTATTTTAGACCAGAGCCCTATTCCCTATGTAGTGCACTATTTTAGAACAGAAGCCAATTCCCTATATAGTGCACTACTTCTGAACAGAGCCCTATTCCCTATATAGTGCACTACTTTAGACCAGAGCCCTATTCCCTATGTAGTGCACTATTTAGGGAATAGAGTGAAATTTGGGACGTAGGCAACACCTGCTCTCTAATGTGTCTCAGTCCACTGGGCCTCCACCATAATTACACTATCACTCTCACAGACACACACTCACACTCACAAAACACAAAACACACACACACACACACACACACACACACACACACACACACACACACACACACACACACACACACACACACACACACACACACACACACACACACACACACACACACACACACACACACACACAGACAGTGCTCCCTGGTGGGGTGAAGGAGGTTGATAGATACCTTGTGGACTGAATTAACAGCATCTCAACCCATTAGATAAATAAACATATCTTCTTTCTGAGAGGACCATTCATTCCTCATTCATTTGTTCGTTTGGCGGCGCTAATATGGTGAGAAGTCATTTGTAACAATCTCATTCAGGAGGGAGAGGGGTGTGAATAGAATGGATTGGAATAATCAAGGGCCTTCATTGCAGTGGTTTTATTCCCTCCTTCCTCCTTCCTCCTCCCTTCTCCCTCCTTCCTCCTCCCTTCTCCCTCCTCCTCCTCTGTCCTCCTCCCTCCTCCTCCCCCTCCCTTCTCCCTCCTCCTCCTTCCTCCTCCCTTCTCCCTCCTCCTCCTCCTCCGTCCTCCTCCCTCCTCCTCCCCCTCCCTCCTCCCCCCTCCTCCTCCTTCCTCCTCCTCCCTTCTCCCCCTCCCTTCTCCCTCCTCCTCCTCCCTTCTCCCTCTTCCTCCTCCCTCCTCCTCCCTCCTCCTCCTCCCTTCTCACTCCTCCTCCTCCCTTCTCCCTCCTCCTCCTCCTTCCTCCTCCTCCCCTTCTCCCCCTCCCTTCTCCCTCCTCCTCCTCCCTTCTCCCTCTTCCTCCTCCCTCCTCCTCCCTCCTTCCTCCTCCCTTCTCCCTCCTCCTCCTCCTCCGTCCCCCTCCCTCCTCCTCCCCCTCCCTCCTCCCTCCTCCTCCTCCCTCCTCCCTCCTCCTCCTCCTCCCTTCTCCCTCCTCCTCCCTTCTCCCTCCTCCTCCCTTCTCCCTCCTCCTCCCTCCTCCTCCTCCCCCTCCCTTCTCCCTCCTCCTGCTTCATCCTCCTTCTCCCTCCTCCTCCTCCCCCTCCCTTCTTCCTCCTCCTCCTCCTTTTCCTCCTCCTCCTCCTCCATCCTGCTCCTTCTCCCTCCTCATCCTCCTCCACCCTTCTCCCTCCTCCTTCTCCATCCTGCTTCTTCTCTCTCCTTCTCCCTCCTCCTTCTCCTCCTCCTCTTCTTCCTCCTTAGTAAATCTATGAAAAGGGACACTTTTTAAAGTCATACTGTATCTTTATGGACCCGCAAGACAGGGTCAAACTGTAAAGGTACACGACATTGCAAGGATCTCGTGAAAATATCAACCATATAGTGAGAGAGAGGCAGAGAGAGAGAGGCAGAGAGAGAGAGGCAGAGAGAGAGACAGAGAGAGAGAGACAGAGAGAGAGAGACAGAGAGAGGCATAGAGAGAGAGAGAGAGAGAGGGGCAGAGAGAGAGAGAGAGAGACAGAGAGAGAGAGAGAGAGAGAGAGAGAGAGAGAGAGAGAGAGAGAGAGAGAGAGAGAGAGAGAGACAGAGAGAGAGAGAGAGAGAGAGAGAGAGAGAGAGAGAGAGAGACAGAGAGAGAGAGACAGAGAGAGAGAGAGAGAGAGACAGAGGGAGACAGAGAGAGACAGACAGAGAGAGACAGAGAGAGACAGAGAGATGTTTCTCTTCTGAAGGGCATCACGGATCACCGTTCACGTCCCTTCACTTCACCAAAAACCATATTTTCTGTACTTTCCTGCTGCTTCGGATCCAGACTGTCAACCTTTCCCTTTCAGCCGTGGAAACATTCAGTTGAGCAATTTCATCTCCAATCCCAAGTCTTTTAGCCTTACCTAAACTAGCAGGTTACTGATGTAACTGTGTGATGGTTCTGGTGACCAGCAGGTTACTACTGTAACTGTGTGATGGTTCTGGTGACCAGCAGGTTACTACTGTAACTGTGTGATGGTTCTGGTGACCAGCAGGTTACTACTGTAACTGTGTGATGGTTCTGGTGACCAGCAGGTTACTACTGTAACTGTGTGATGGTTCTGGTGACCAGCAGGTTACTACTGTAACTGTGTGATGGTTCTGGTGACCAGCAGGTTACTACTGTAACTGTGTGATGGTTCTGGTGACCAGCAGGTTACTACTGTAACTGTGTGATGGTTCTGGTGACCAGCAGGTTACTGCTGTAACTGTGTGATGGTTCTGGTGACCAGCAGGTTACTACTGTAACTGTGTGATGGTTCTGGTGACCAGCAGGTTACTGCTGTAACTGTGTGATGGTTCTGGTGACCAGCAGGAACTGTGTGATGGTTCTGGTGACCAGCAGGTTACTGCTGTAACTGTGTGATGGTTCTGGTGACCAGCAGGTTACTACTGTAACTGTGTGATGGTTCTGGTGACCAGCAGGAACTGTGTGATGGTTCTGGTGACCAGCAGGTTACTGCTGTAACTGTGTGATGGTTCTGGTGACCAGCAGGTTACTACTGACACTGTGTGATGAAAGACAGAGGAGGAGAGGAATGAAAAGACACTGTCATCTCTGGTGAATTAGGAAAAATTGTCAAATCAATGACTTGCAGCAGACAACATCATTTCACTCAATTAGCTTTTTCTGGGAAGGGTGTCAAGAGAGAGACTCAACACAGAAACCTGCATCCCAGATGTAACTCTATTGCTTATTTCGTCCACTACTTTAAACCAGGGCATACTACAAAGTAGTGCACGATAAAGGGAATAGGGGGCCATTTGGTAAGCAGGTAGGGCGTACTATGAGGAAATGAACAAATTGAGTGCGTGACTGAAGAGTGATTTTAAACTAACAATGGGGATGCGTCCCAAACATAGCCCAATTCCCTATATAGTGCACTACTTTAGACCAGGGCCCTATTCCCTATATAGTGCACTACTTTAGACCAGGGCCCTATTCCCTATATAGTGCACTACTTAAGACCAGAGCCCTATTCCCTACATAGTGCACTACTTTAGACCAGGGCCCTATTCCCTACACAGTGCACTACTTTAGACCAGGGCCCTATTCCCTATATAGTGCACTACTTTAGACCATAACGCATAGGGGTCGCAGTGTTCAGGAAGAATTGAATCTAAGACCGACACAGGGGAGAGAACAGAGGGACAGACAGGGTTTGTGAGGTCGCCGAGATGTGCAATACAAAATCAACCACAACTTCTAACCTGGTATGAAATGCAGGCAGTCTGTCAGAGAGGTCACCTGGTACGTCCAGACGGTGGAAACAGAATCAATGGTGCTTTATGTAGGAGAGACAGTACTGCGATGACGGTTCAGAAAACAAGATTGGAAATAGAAAAGCACAAACAGACTATCACAGCCACAGATCTGGTGTCCAGACTATCAGAACCACAGATCTGGTGTCCAGACTATCACAGCCACAGATCTGGTGTCCAGACTATCACAGCCACAGATCTGGTGTCCAGACTATCACAGCCACAGATCTGGTGTCCAGACTATCACAGCCACAGATCTGGTGTCCAGACTATCACATCATCCAGCCACACATCTGGTGTCCAGACTATCACAGCCACAGATCTGGTGTCCAGACTATCACAGTCACAGATCTGGTGTCCAGACTATAAGAGCCACAGATCTGGTGTCCAGACTATCACAGCCACAGATCTGGTGTCCAGACTATCACAGCCACAGATCTGGTGTCCAGACTATCACAGCCACAGATCTGGTGTCCAGACTATCACAGCCACAGATCTGGTGTCCAGACTATCACAGTCACAGATCTGGTGTCCAGACTATAAGAGCCACAGATCTGGTGTCCAGACTATCACAGTCACAGATCTGGTGTCCAGACTATAAGAGCCACAGATCTGGTGTCCAGACTATCACAGCCACAGATCTGGTGTCCAGACTATCACAGCCACAGATCTGGTGTCCAGACTATCACAGCCACAGATCTGGTGTCCAGACTATCACAGTCACAGATCTGGTGTCCAGACTATCACAGCCACAGATCTGGTGTCCAGACTATCACAGCCACAGATCTGGTGTCCAGACTATCACAGCCACAGATCTGGTGTCCAGACTATCACAGCCACAGATCTGGTGTCCAGACTATCACAGCCACAGATCTGGTGTCCAGACTATCACAGCCACAGATCTGGTGTCCAGACTATCACAGTCACAGATCTGGTGTCCAGACTATCACAGCCACAAATCTGGTGTCCAGACTATCACAGCCACAGATCTGGTGTCCAGACTATCACAGCCGCAACGCTGGTGCTACTGCAGCCCCATTGGCTGGTAGATACTGCAGCCCCATTGGCTGGTAGATACTTCAGCCCCATTGGCTGGTAGATACTTCAGCCCCATTGGCTGGTTGATACTTCAGCCCCATTGGCTGGTAGATACTGCAGCCCCATTGGCTGGTAGATACTTCAGCCCCATTGGCTGGTAGATACTGCATCCCCATTGGCTGGTAGATACTTCAGCCCCATTGGCTTGTTGATACTTCAGCCCCATTGGCTGGTTGATACTTCAGCCCCATTGGCTGGTTGATACTTCAGCCCCATTGGCTGGTAGATACATCAGCCCCATTGGCTGGTTGATACTTCAGCCCCATTATCTGGTAGATTTGACTTCCAAAAATGAAAAAGATGAGAATTGGAAAGGAATTAATAGATATCAGCCACAGCAAAATATCTAGGGTTGAATCTGCGCCCTATTCCCTACACATTCCCATATAGTGTAGGGCTCTATGGGCCCTAAGTAGTGCACTATGTAGAGAATAGGGGGCCATTTGTCTACTCTAGACAATGCGGCCGCTGAATCAGTTTTAAAGCACCAATCTTTTAGTTCACTCAGAGTTGGCAGAGCTCTTCTCATTCAATTTACGGAATCACTTCTTAAAATAGATTATCAGATTCACTGTGGTTCTGACTTTAACCTTAACTATTGCAGGCAGGCAGGCAGACAGGCCTGATCCCAGTCCGTCCCTGTTGTAAATGAATAGGGCTATGAACCCGTTGTCTCCTTCTGATCCCAGTCCGTCCCTGTTGTAAATGAATAGGGCTATGAGCCCGTTGTCTCCTTCTGATCCCAGTCCGACCCTGTTGTAAATGAATAGGGCTATGAGCCCGTTGTCTCCTTCTGATCCCAGTCCGTCCCTGTTGTAAATGAATAGGGCTATGAGCCCGTTGTCTCCTTCTGATCCCAGTCCATCCCTGTTGTAAATGAATAGGGCTATGAGACATGTTGTCTCCTTCTGATCCCAGTCCGTCCCTGTTGTAAATGAATAGGGCTATGAGCCCGTTGTCTCCTTCTGATCCCAATCCGTCCCTGTTGTAAATGAATAGGGCTATGAGTCCGTTGTCTCCTTCTGATCCCAGTCCGTCCCTGTTGTAAATGAATAGGGCTATGAGCCCGTTGTCTCCTTCTGATCCCAGTCCGTCCCTGTTGTAATTGAATAGGGCTATGAGCCCGTTGTCTCCTTCTGATCCCAGTCCGTCCCTGTTGTAAATGAATAGGGCTATGAGCCCGTTGTCTCCTTCTGATCCCAGTCCGACCCTGTTGTAAATGAATAGGGCTATGAGACCGTTGTCTCCTTCTGATCCCAGTCCGTCCCTGTTGTAAATGAATAGGGCTATGAGCCCGTTGTCTCCTTCTGATCCCAGTCCGTCCCTGTTGTAAATGAATAGGGCTATGAGCCCGTTGTCTCCTTCTGATCCCAGTCCGACCCTGTTGTAAATGAATAGGGCTATGAGACCGTTGTCTCCTTCTGATCCCAGTCCGTCCCTGTTGTAAATGAATAGGGCTATGAGCCCGTTGTCTCCTGATCCCAGTCCGTCCCTGTTGTAAATGAATAGGGCTATGAGACCGTTGTCTCCTTCTGATCCCAGTCCGACCCTGTTGTAAATGAATAGGGCTATGAGCCCGTTGTCTCCTTCTGATCCCAGTCCGTCCCTGTTGTAAATGAATAGGGGTATGAGCCCGTTGTCTCCTTCTGATCCCAGTCCGTCCCTGTTGTAAATGAATAGGGCTATGAGCCCGTTGTCTCCTTCTGATCCCAGTCCGTCCCTGTTGTAAATGAATAGGGCTATGAGCCCGTTGTCTCCTTCTGATCCCAGTCCGTCCCTGTTGTAAATGAATAGGGCTATGAGCCCGTTGTCTCCTTCTGATCCCAGTCCGTCCCTGTTGTAAATGAATAGGGCTATGAGCCCGTTGTCTCCTTCTGATCCCAGTCCGTCCCTGTTGTAAATGAATAGGGCTATGAGCCCGTTGTCTCCTGATCCCAGTCCGTCCCTGTTGTAAATGAATAGGGCTATGAGCCCGTTGTCTCCTTCTGATCCCAGTCCGTCCCTGTTGTAAATGAATAGGGCTATGAGCCCGTTGTCTCCTTCTGATCCCAGTCCGTCCCTGTTGTAAATGAATAGGGCTATGAGCCCGTTGTCTCCTTCTGATCCCAGTCCGTCCCTGTTGTAAATGAATAGGGCTATGAGCCCGTTGTCTCCTTCTGATCCCAGTCCAACCCTGTTGTAAATGAATAGAGCTATGAGCCCGTTGTCTCCTTCTGATCCCAGTCCGTCCCTGTTGTAAATGAATAGGGCTATGAGCCCGTTGTCTCCTTCTGATCCCAGTCCGTCCCTGTTGTAAATGAATAGGGCTATGAGCCCGTTGTCTCCTTCTGATCCCAGTCCGTCCCTGTTGTAAATGAATAGGGCTATGAGCCCGTTGTCTCCTTCTGATCCCAGTCCGACCCTGTTGTAAATGAATAGGGCTATGAGCCCGTTGTCTCCTGATCCCAGTCCGTCCCTGTTGTAAATGAATAGGGCTATGAGCCCGTTGTCTCCTTCTGATCCCAGTCCGTCCCTGTTGTAAATGAATAGGGCTATGAGCCCGTTGTCTCCTTCTGATCCCAGTCCGTCCCTGTTGTAAATGAATAGGGCTATGAGCACGTAGTAAACAAGAAGATTAAATAAACCAATCACAGGAACAAAGAAAAACAAACAAATGACAATTATTCTGATTTCATAGAAGTGCACTGTCATTGCAGGTGTTTGGTTTTTGTGATACAATAATGAATATTTTACGTAAACATTTAATTATTACAGCTAAAGTCTTAAAAGTTAATGAGTAATAGTCTCAAGTATCTAGTTCAAATCAATGAACCACTCAGTCTGTCATTTCATTTGTCTGCATGGTGCCTGTGAGCAGAGTACTGTAGTCTGTTTCTCTGTCTCTCTGTAGTCTGTTTCTCTGTCTCTCTGTAGTCTGTTTCTCTGTCTCTCTGTAGTCTGTTTCTCTGTCTCTCTGTAGTCTGTTTCTCTGTCTCTCTGTAGTCTGTTTCTCTGTCTCTATGTAGTCTGTCTCTCTGTCTCTATGTAGTCTGTTTCTCTGTCTCTATGTGGTCTGTTTCTCTGTCTCTATGTAGTCTGTCTCTCTGTCTCTATGTAGTCTGTTTCTCTGTCTCTATGTAGTCTGTTTCTCTGTCTCTATGTAGTCTGATTCTCTGTCTCTATGTAGTCTGTTTCTCTGTCTCTATGTAGTCTGTTTCTCTGTCTCTATGTAGTCTGTTTCTCTGTCTCTATGTAGTCTGTTTCTCTGTCTCTATGTAGTCTGTTTCTCTGTCTCTATGTAGTCTGTTTCTCTGTCTCTATGTAGTCTGTTTCTCTGTCTCTATGTAGTCTATCTCTCTGTCTCTATGTAGTCTGTTTCTCTGTCTCTATGTAGTCTGTTTCTCTGTCTCTATGTAGTCTGTCTCTCTGTCTCTATGTAGTCTGTCTCTCTGTCTCTATGTAGTCTGTTTCTCTGTCTCTCTGTAGTCTGTTTCTCTGTCTCTCTGTCTCTATGTAGTCTGTCTCTCTGTCTCTATGTAGTCTGTTTCTCTGTCTCTATGTAGTCTGTCTCTCTGTCTCTATGTAGTCTGTCTCTCTGTCTCTATGTAGTCTGTTTCTCTGTCTCTATGTAGTCTGTTTCTCTGTCTCCATGTAGTCTGTTTCTCTGTCTCTCTGTAGTCTGTCTCTCTATAGTCTGTCTCTCTGTCTCTCTATAGTCTGTCTCTCTATAGTCTGTCTCTCTGTAGTCTGTCTCTCTGTAGTCTGTCTTTCTGTCTCTCTATAGTCTGTCTCTCTGTAGTCTGTCTCTCTGTCTCTCTATATTCTGTCTCTCTATAGTCTGTCTCTCTGTCTCTCTATAGTCTGTCTCTCTGTAGTCTGTCTCTCTGTCTCTCTATATTCTGTCTCTCTATAGTCTGTCTCTGTCTCTCTGTAGTCTGTCTCTCTGTTTCTCTGTCTCTCTGTAGTCTGTCTCTCTAGTCTGTCTCTCTGTCTCTCTATAGTCTGTCTCTCTATAGTCTGTCTCTCTGTAGTCTGTCTCTCTGTCTCTCTGTAGTCTGTCTCTCTATAGTCTGTCTCTCTGTCTCTCTATAGTCTGTCTCTCTATAGTCTGTCTCTCTGTCTCTCGGTAGTTTGTCTCTCTGTGGTCTGTCTCTCTGTCTCTCTGTAGTCTGTCTCTCGGTGGTCTGTCTCTCTGTCTCTCTGTAGTCTGTCTCTCGGTGGTCTGTCTCTCTGTCTCTCTGTATCTCTGTCTCTCTGTAGTCTGTCTCTCTGTTTCTCTGTCTCTATGTAGTCTGTCTCTCTATAGTCTGTCTCTGTCTCTCTGTAGTCTGTCTCTCTGTTTCTCTGTCTCTCTGTAGTCTGTCTCTCTGTAGTCTGTCTCTCTAGTCTGTCTCTCTCTAGTCTGTCTCTCTATAGTCTGTCTCTCTATAGTCACTCACTCTTTTCTACAATGACGTTGTGGAGCTGGTTGATGCTGGAGAGGGATTTTACTGGTTAGATGTATGCTATATGGGTTTTCTACTTAGCAGTTCCAATTCTCCAGCCCGAGTACTCTGTGTTTGTCTGACATGCTCTCAAAGTGACGCAAATAGACTTATTAGGTACAAATATAGATATAGACTATTAGATACACATCTAGATATAGACTATTAGATACACATCTGGACATAGACTATTAGATACACATCTAGATATAGACTATTAGGTACACATCTAGATATAGACTATTAGGTACACATCTAGATATAGACTATTAGGTACACATCTAGATATAGACTACTAGATACACATCTAGATATAGACTATTAGGTACACATATAGATATAGACTATTAGGTACACATCTAGATATAGACTATTAGGTACACATCTAGATATAGACTATTAGGTACACATCTAGATATAGACTATTAGGTACACATCTAGATATAGACTATTAGGTACACATATAGATATAGACTATTAGGTACACATCTAGATATAGACTACTAGATACACATCTAGATATAGACTATTA
>NW_026278755.1:7500-12500 GCF_023373465.1 Oncorhynchus keta | reverse complement strand
TGTCTCTGTCTCTCCCTCTCTGTCTCTCTCTCTCTCTCTCTCTCTCTCTCTCTCTCTCACTCTCTCTCTCAATGGAATTTGTTCTTGTGGTCCTGGCAACTGGACCTTTTTTGGAACACCATTAGTTACTGAGATTTACTGTCAGGGCCCAGGTCTGACAGACTGTTCTAATGCCCTCGCCAATTCGTTGATATATATGTTTGTGTTTTTTTTGGCCAATTTTAACTGCACACTTGTTGTTCTTGTACATTACTTTTTATAATGTTGTATGTAATTCCCCCAACACCACTTTTCCATCAATTTGTACAGCAGACCTTCTTGCCAAATTGAGTCAATATCAATTTTGAAATCAGCAAAGACTTTTCCTTTGTTTTGGTTTGTTTGTCAATTAGGGTGAATGCGCAATGTTCCCTCTAAACTGTGCACGTGTGCTGACGAAGCCATATCAGGCCATAGAGAGAAGCCTACAGTCACACAATCAACACAATCACAGTGTTCACACACTGAGAAAAGAGTCTGTGAATCATCAAACCCTCTCTTTGTGTGGTTATGATGTCTGGCTATAGAGGGAAACAAAAGAGGATGGATGGACGGAGGGAGGGATCAACAGACGGAGGCATGGAGGGATGGAGAGATTGAAATATATTTAACTTTCTAGAGTGAACAATTCAACGCAATATTAGCCATTTTTACTCCGACCTACCGAAACGAAACAAACTATGCAAGAGACACTACACTTCTTATGTTGTTGTAGACACAACGCATCGGAGTAGGATTCTATTGCATTGACTCAATCGTACACTACACAGACCTGTGCGGCATAGCCAATCAGTGCAGCAGTTAGCCTATATTAGCAAATATACCTTTGTCATATATGGATCTGTGTCATTCACTTTTGACTGGACTGTGTTTACAGGATGAGCGGTCGTCAGTAGATGAGTTTGTTTTGAGATCAAAGTGAGAGCTGCATGTAGCCACGTGTGTGACCATTTAGTTCATATCCTTTGCGACTTAGTGACTTATTAGCTCAGTTATAGATAGTTTGTAGTCAGCAGTGGAGGAGTTGGTCGCTTCCAACAAGAACACAAAACATGTACATTTCTAGACATCTTTGAAAAGAGAGTCGGGGATAGAGCTTTTTTTTGTCTTAAAAAGGGGCAGTGTTGTATTTTGAGACAGGCTTGAAGAAGGGAGGGAGGGAAGCTTTAAAACAATTAGCCAAGAGAGTGCAAAGCTGTCGCCAAGGCAAAGAGTGGCTACTTTGAAGAATATATTTTGATTTGTTAATGGGCTCCCGAGTGGCGCAACGGTCTAAGGCACTGCATCTCAGTGCTAGAAGAGTCACTACTAGCCCCTGGTTCGAATCCAGGCAGAATCACAACCGGCGGTGATTGGGAGTCACATAGGGCGGTGCACAATTGGCCCAGTGTCATCAGGGTTTGGCCAGGGTAGGCCATCATTGTAAATAAGGATTTGACTTGCCTAGTAAAACAACAAAATGTTAAAAAAAATGTTGGTTACCACATGATTTCATACGTGTTATTTCATTTCATAGTTTTGATGTCTTCACTATTATTCTACAATGTAGGAAATAGTACAATAAAGAAAATCCCAATGCCCCAGTGCAGTGAATAGGGACATTGCCCTGTGTAGGGTGGGACGTTAAACTCTCTGAGGTCACTTTAGATCTCATGCCGCTTATGGTAAGAGTAGGGGTGTTAACCCCAGTGTCCTGGCTCCATTTCCCAATCTGGCCCTCATACCATCACAGCCACCTAATCATTCCCAGTTTACAGTTTGCTCACTCATCCCCCTCCTCCTCTCCCCTGTAACTATTCCCAGGCCGTTGCTGTAAATGAGAACGTGTCCTCAGTCAACTGACCTGGTAAAACAAGAGTTACATAAAATAGCAGCAGGTTACAGGAGATATCAGCAGAGTAACAGTAGGAGGTTACAGGAGATGACAGCAGAGTAACAGTAGAAGGTTACAGGAGATGACAGCAGAGTAACAGTAGGAGGTTAGCAGCAGGTTACAGGAGATAACAGCAGAGTAGCAGCAGCAGGTTACAGGCGATATCAGCAGAGTAACAGTAGGAGGTTACAGGAGATGACAGCAGAGTAACAGTAGAAGGTTACAGGAGATGACAGCAGAGTAACAGTAGGAGGTTAGCAGCAGGTTACAGGAGATAACAGCAGAGTAGCAGCAGCAGGTTACAGGAGATAACAGCAGAGTAGCAGCAGCAGGTTACAGGAGATAACAGCAGAGTAACAGTAGGAGGTTACAGGAGATGACAGCAGAGTAACAGTAGGAGGTTACAGGAGATGACAACAGAGTAACAGTAGAAGGTTACAGGAGATGACAGCAGAGTAACAGTAGGAGGTTACAGGAGATGACAGCAGAGTAACAGTAGAAGGTTACAGGAGATGACAGCAGAGTAACAGTAGAAGGTTACAGGAGATGACAGCAGAGTAACAGTAGGAGGTTACAGGAGATGAAGCCAGAGTAACAGTAGAAAGTTACAGGAGATAACAGCAGAGTAACAGTAGTAGGTTAGCAGCAGGTTACAGGAGATAACGCCAGAGTAACAGTAGTAGGTTAGCAGCAGGTTACAGGAGATAACAGCAGAGTAACAGTAGTAGGTTAGCAGCAGGTTACAGGAGATAACAGCAGAGTAACAGTAGTAGGTTAGCAGCAGGTTACAGGAGATAACAGCAGAGTAACAGTAGTAGGTTAGCAGCAGGTTACAGGAGATAACGCCAGAGTAACAGTAGTAGGTTAACGGCAGTCCTCCAAGCTACTGTAACATCCAGTCAGGGTGCCGAGGATAATTACAATGTGAATAACACTATATGTATAATTTAGCTTCGCCATACCCCTGAATTAAACAACAGGAAATGAATACAGTATTTGCTATTCTTCTTCATCCTTCTCTTCAGTGTAATGGAGGGGGCAGATCCAAAACAACAAATCAATTACAATAATGAATGGTGCCGACAGTAAAGCCCGGATTTCAGCAAATCAGTAAATATGTAAATATTCACTTTACAGTCACGGCTTGTTTAAAAACCATTACAGTCACCAACCTCTATAACCCCTACAACCTCGACAACCTCTACAACCTCTACAACCTCTACAACCTCTATAACCTCTACAACCCCTACAACCTCTACAACCTCTATAACCTCTACAACCTCTATAACCTCTACAACCTCTACAACCTCTACAACCTCTACAACCTCTACAACCTCTATAACCTCTACAACCTCTACAACCTCTACAACCTCTACAACCCCTACAACCCCTACAACCTCTATAACCTCTATAATCTCTACAACCTCTATAACCTCTACAACCTCTATAATCTCTATAACCTCTACAACCTCTACAACCTCTATAATCTCTACAACCTCTATAACCTCTATAACCTCTATAACCTCTATAATCTCTACAACCTCTATAACCTCTACAACCTCTATAATCTCTATAACCTCTACAACCTCTATAACCTCTACAACCTCTATAACCTCTATAACCTCTACAACCTCTATAACCTCTACAACCTCTATAACCTCTACAACCTCTACAACCTCTATAATATCTACAACCTCTACAACCTCTACAATCTCTATAACCTCTATAATCTCTACAACCTCTACAACCTCTATAATCTCTACAACCTCTACAACCTCTACAACCTCTACAACCCCTACAACCCCTACAACCTCTACAACCTCTACAACCTCTATAACCTCTACAACCTCTACAACCCCTACAACCCCTACAACCTCTACAACCTCTACAACCCCTACAACCTCGACAACCTTTACAACCCCTACAACCTCTATAACCTCTACAACCTCTACAACCCCTACAACCCCTACAACCTCTATAACCCCCTACAACCCCTACAACATCTACAACCCCTACAACCTCTACAACCCCTACAACCTCTATAACCTCTACAACCTCTACAACCTCTACAACCTCTACAACCCCTACAACCTCTACAACCCCTACGACCCTGCAACATCTATAACCCCTACAACCTCTACAACCCCTACAACTTCTACAAACCCTACAACCCCTGGCAACCTCCTTCCCTCTCCACGCCTCTACCTCAATCCATCTCTCCTGAACCCTCCCTCCATCTCTCCCCCTCTCCTTCCCCTCCTTCGCCCTCTACCTCCCTCCATCTTCTCTCTTTAACCCTCCATTCTCTTTCCCCTTCTCTCCTTCCCTGTCCTCGCTCCTCTACCTCCTCCATCTCTCTCTCTTAACCCTCCCTCCATCTCTCCCCCTCCCTCCTTCCCTCTCCTCTACCTCCCTCCATCTCTCTCTCTCTTAACCCTCCTCCCATCCATATCTCTCCCCCTCTCTCCTTCCTGTCCTCGCTCCACTACCTCCTCCATCTCTCTCTCTCTCTTTAACCCTCCCTCCATCTCTCGCTCCCCCTCTCTCCTTCCCTCTCCTCTACCTCCCTCCAGCTTTCTTAACCTCTCCTCCATCCCCCAACCCTCTCCTTCCCTCCCTATCTCTCCTCCCTCCATCTCCTCTTAACCCTCCTCCATCTCCGCTCCATCTCTCCTTCCCTCCTCGCTTTACCTCCCTCCATCTCTCTCTTAACCCTCCCTCCATCCCCCACCACCACCCCCTTCCCCCTCTCTCGCTCCTCTATCTCCTCCATCTCTCTCTCTCTTAACCCTCCCTCCAACCCCCACCCCCTCTCTTCCCTCTCCTCGCTCCTCTATCTCCCTCCATCTCTCTCTCTCTCTTAACCCTCCCTCCATCTCTCTCTCCCCCTCTCTCCTTCCCTCTCCTCGCTCCTCTACCTCCCTCCATCTCTCTCTCTAACCCTCCCTCCATCCCCCACCACCCCCTCTCCTTCCCTCTCCTCGCTCCTCTACCTCCTCCACCTCTCTCTCTCTAACCCTCCCTCCATCCCCCACCACCCCCCTCTCCTTCCCTCTCCTCGCTCCTCTATCTCCCTCCATCTCTCTCT
>NW_026278755.1:0-2500 GCF_023373465.1 Oncorhynchus keta | reverse complement strand
TGAAGGTACTGTATGTGGTCTTAGGGTTAGGAGTTAGGAGTTAGTTGAAGGTACTGTATGTGGTCTTAGGGGTAGGAGTTAGTGGAAGACACTGTATGTGGTCTTAGGTTAGGAGTTAGTTGAAGACACTCTATGTACTCGTCACAATATCACTTAGAAAATAAATGGATGTTCATGTGAGATTGTCTGAGAAACAACAAATTGAGGAAAGGCAGAATCAACACCGTGGTAATGTAACAGTATAATTAGTATAATTAGCGCACACCGCTAACTAAGCTAGCCGTTTCACATCCGTTACAGTAACATATTGCAACACACCGTATAGAAGACTATTAACACGTTAGTTTGCTTGCCTTCCAAAGGACACCCCTCTTCCCTTTATAGCACTCTACTTTTACCAGGCCCATAGATTGACATTTGGAACACAACCTATAAGATGTAACACAGGGTTTGGATATGCTATGTGCTATAGGGTTTGATATGCTATAGCTATATGCTATAGGGTTTGATATGCTATAGCTATATGCTATATGCTATATGGTTTGATATGCTATAGCTATATGCTATATGCTATAGGGTTTGATATGCTATATGCTATAGGGTTTGATATGCTATAGCTATATGCTATATGCTATAGGGTTTGATATGCTATAGCTATATGCTATATGGTTTGATATGCTATAGCTATATGCTATATGCTATATGCTATAGGGTTTGATATGCTATATGCTATGGGTTTGATATGCTATAGCTATATGCTATATGCTATAGGGTTTGATATGCTATAGCTATGTTATATGCTATAGGGTTTGGATATGCTATATGCTATATGGTTTGAAATGCTATAGCTATATGCTGTATGCTATAGGGTTTGGATATGCTATATGCTATATGGTTTGATATGCTATATGCTATAGGGTTTGATATGCTATATGCTATAGGGTTTTGATATGCTATAGCTATATGCTATATGCTATAGGGTTTGATATGCTATATGCTATAGGGTTTGAAATGCTATAGCTATATGCTGTATGCTATAGGGTTTGATATGCTATAGCTATATGCTATGTGCTATAGGGTTTGATATGCTATAGCTATATGCTATATGCTATAGGGTTTGATATGCTATATGCTATAGGGTTTGAAATGCTATAGCTATATGCTGTATGCTATAGGGTTTGATATGCTATAGCTATATGCTATAGGGTTTGATATGCTATAGCTATATGCTATATGCTATAGGGTTTGATATGCTATATGCTATAGGGTTTGATATGCTATAGCTATATGCTATATGCTATAGGGTTTGATATGCTATATGCTATAGGGTTTGAAATGCTATAGCTATATGCTATATGCTATATGGTTTGATATGCTATAGCTATATGCTATATGCTATAGGGTTTGATATGCTATATGCTATAGGGTTTGATATGCTATAGCTATATGCTATATGCTATAGGGTTTGATATGCTGTATGCTATAGGGTTTGATATGCTATAGCTACAGTATATGCTATAGCTGATGAATCACAACAATAAGACTATTTTACTGCTTCTAGTGCAACTTGAAATGAAGAAGATCAATCATGGTAGAAAGTTGAAAGGCTTTTTGTCTCTTTTGAATTGTATTTTTTGGTGCTTCAGTGATTCCAACAGCCTTTGTTTTGCAGAACAAGATATCTCTCCTCTTTATCTCTGCTGCATGGTTCTGTGGTGGTAGAGTCTTTATCTCTGCTGCATGGTTCTGTGGTGGTAGAGTCTCTATCTCTGCTGCATGGTTCTGTGGTGGTAGAGTCTTTATCTCTGCTGCATGGTTCTGTGTGGTGGATTCTATCTCTGCTGCATGGTTCTGTGGTGGTAGAGTCTTTATCTCTGCTGCATGGTTCTGTGGTGGTAGAGTCTTTATCTCTGCTGCGTGGTTCTGTGGTGGTGAGTCTTTGTCTCTGCTGCGTGGTTCTGTGGTGGTAGAGTCTTTATCTCTGCTGCATGGTTCTGTGGTGGTAGAGTCTATCTCTGCTGCACGGTTCTGTGGTGGTAGAGTCTTTATCTCTGCTGCATGGTTCTGTGGTGGTAGAGTCTTTATCTCTTATAGAGTCTCTATCTCTGCTGCATGGTTCTGTGGTGGTAGAGTCTTTATCTCTGCTGCATGGTTCTGTGGTGGTAGAGTCTTTATCTCTGCTCCGTGGTTCTGTGGTGGTAGAGTCTTTATCTCTGCTGCATGGTTCTGTGGTGGTAGAGTCTATCTCTGCTGCATGGTTCTGTGGTGGTAGAGTCTTTATCTCTGCTGCATGGTTCTGTGGTGGTAGAGTCTTTATCTCTGCTGCATGGTTCTGTGGTGGTGAGAGTCTTTATCTCTGCTGCATGGTTCTGTGGTGGTAGAGTCTCTGTCTCTGCTGCATGGTTCTGTGGGGTGGCAGAGTCTTTATCTCTGCTGCATGGTTCTGTGGTGGTAGAGTCTCTATCTCTGCTGCACGGTTCTGTGGTGGTATTGAGCATGC
>NW_026278754.1:0-8671 GCF_023373465.1 Oncorhynchus keta | reverse complement strand
TCTGTCTGTCTGTCTGTCTGTCTGTCTGTCTGTCTGTCTGTCTGTCTGTCTGTCTGTCTGTCTGCTCATCTTGCAGTGCATGCTGGACGTGCTGAGTTTGAATGTTTGGTGTGGCTGGCTCTGTTCATCTTATTTTATTGATTCTGTCCTTGGTCTTTCATTTCAACTTTTATTTTCTATGTTGGAGGGTTAATGCACTATTTGTTTTAGCGGCACACTGTTTTTAGGGAGAAGAGGACAGAGTCTAGTCATGCTATAGATGGTGTTGTAGGTGAGGCTGTTTCTAGTCATGCTATGGATGGTGGTGTAGATGAGGCTGTGTCTAGTCATGCTATAGATGGTGTTGTAGGTGAGGCTGTTTCTAGTCATGCTATGGATGGTGGGGTAGGTGAGGCTGTGTCTAGTCATGCTATGGATGGTGGTGTAGGTGAGACTGTGTCTAGTCATGCTATAGATGGTGTTGTAGGTGAGGCTGTTTCTAGTCATGCTATGGATGGTGGTGTAGATGAGGCTGTGTCTAGTCATGCTATAGATGGTGGTGATTAGTGTAGTGTCAACAACGCAGCTACTGCCAGCTAGCCTACTTTAGCAGTACTGTATCATTTTAATCATTTTTAGTCAATAAGATTCTTGCTACGTAAGCTTAACTTTCTGAACATTCGAGACGTGTAGTCCGCTTGTCATTCAATTTCCTTGCATTAGCGTAGCCTTTTCTGTAGCCTGTCAACTATGTGTCTGTCTATCCCTGTTCTCTCCTCTCTGCACAGACCATACAAACGCTCCACACCGCGTGGCGCGACCACCCTAACCTGGTGGTCCCAGCGCGTACGACCCACGTGGAGTTCCAGGTCTCTGGTAGCCTCTGGAACTGCCAATCTGCGGCCAACAAGGCAGAGTTCATCTCAGCCTATGCCTCCCTCCAGTCCCTTGACTTCTTGGCACTGACGGAAACATGGATCACCACAGATAACACTGCTACTCCTACTGCTCTCTCCTCGTCCGCCCACGTGTTCTCGCACACCCCGAGAGCTTCTGGTCAGCGGGGTGGTGGCACCGGGATCCTCATCTCTCCCAAGTGGTCTTTCTCTCTTTCTCCCCTTACCCATCTGTCTATTGCCTCCTTTGAATTCCATGCTGTCACAGTTACCAGCCCTTTCAAGCTTAACATCCTTATCATTTATCGCCCTCCAGGTTCCCTCGGAGAGTTCATCAATGAGCTTGATGCCTTGATAAGCTCCTTTCCTGAGGACGGCTCACCTCTCACAGTTCTGGGCGACTTTAACCTCCCCACGTCTACCTTTGACTCATTCCTCTCTGCCTCCTTCTTTCCACTCCTCTCCTCTTTTGACCTCACCCTCTCACCCTCCCCCTACTCACAAGGCAGGCAATACGCTTGACCTCATCTTTACTAGATGCTGTTCTTCCACTAACCTCATTGCAACTCCCCTCCAAGTCTCCGACCACTACCTTGTATCCTTTTCCCTCTCGCTCTCATCCAACACTTCCCACACTGCCCCTACTCGGATGGTATCGCGCCGTCCCAATCTTCGCTCTCTCTCCCCCGCTACTCTCTCCTCTTCCATCCTATCTTCTCTTCCCTCTGCTCAAACTTTCTCCAACCTATCTCCTGATTCTGCCTCCTCAACCCTCCTCTCCTCCCTTACTGCATCCTTTGACTCCCTATGTCCCCTATCCTCCAGGCCGGCTCGGTCCTCCCCTCCCGCTCCGTGGCTCGACGACTCATTGCGAGCTCACAGAACAGGGCTCCGGGCAGCCGAGCGGAAATGGAGGAAAACTTCGCCTCCCTGCGGACCTGGCATCCTTTCACTCCCTCCTCTCTACATTTTCCTCCTCTGTCTCTGCTGCTAAAGCCACTTTCTACCATTCTAAATTCCAAGCATCTGCCTCTAACCCTAGGAAGCTCTTTGCCACCTTCTCCTCCCTCCTGAATCCTCCCCCCTCCCTCCTCCCTCTCTGCAGATGACTTCGTCAACCATTTTGAAAAGAAGGTCGATGACATCCGATCCTCGTTTGCTAAGTCAAACGACACCGCTGGTTCTGCTCACACTGCCCTACCCTATGCTCTGACCTCTTTCTCCCCTCTCTCTCCAGATGAAATCTCGCGTCTTGTGACGGCCGGCCGCCCAACAACCTGCCCGCTTGACCCTATCCCCTCCTCTCTTCTCCAGACCATTTCCGGAGACCTTCTCCCTTACCTTACCTCGCTCATCAACTCATCCCTGACCGCTGGCTACGTCCCTCCCGTCTTCAAGAGAGCGAGAGTTGCACCCCTTCTGAAAAAACCTACACTCGATCCCTCCGATGTCAACAACTACAGACCAGTATCCCTTCTCTCTTTTCTCTCCAAAACTCTTGAGCGTGCCGTCCTTGGCCAGCTCTACCGCTATCTCTCTCAGAATGACCTTCTTGATCCAAATCAGTCAGGTTTCAAGACTAGTCATTCAACTGAGACCTGCTCTTCTCTGTATCACGGAGGCGCTCCGCACTGCTAAAGCTAACTCTCTCTCCTCTGCTCTCATCCTTCTAGACCTATCGGCTGCCTTCGATACTGTGAACCATCAGATCCTCCTCTCCACCCTCTCCGAGTTGGGCATCTCCGGCGCGGCCCACGCTTGGATTGCGTCCTACCTGACAGGTCGCTCCTACCAGGTGGCGTGGCGAGAATCTGTCTCCCTCACCACGCGCTCTCACCACTGGTGTCCCCAGGGCTCTGTTCTAGGCCCTCTCTTATTCTCGCTATACACCAAGTCACTTGGCTCTGTCATAACCTCACATGGTCTCTCCTATCATTGCTATGCAGACGACACACAATTAATCTTCTCCTTTCCCCCTTCTGATGACCAGGTGGCGAATCGCATCTCTGCATGTCTGGCAGACATATCAGTGTGGATGACGGATCACCACCTCAAGCTGAACCTCAGCAAGACGGAGCTCCTCTTCCTCCCGGGGAAGGACTGCCCGTTCCATGATCTCGCCATCACGGTTGACAACTCCATTGTGTCCTCCTCCCAGAGCGCTAAGAACCTTGGCGTGATCCTGGACAACACCCTGACGTTCTCAACTAACATCAAGGCGGTGTCCCGTTCCTGTAGGTTCATGCTCTACAACATCCGCAGAGTACGACCCTGCCTCACACAGGAAGCGGCGCAGGTCCTAATCCAGGCACTTGTCATCTCCCGTCTTGATTACTGCAACTCGCTGTTGGCTGGGCTCCCTGCCTGTGCCATTAAACCCCTACAACTCATCCAGAACGCCGCAGCCCGTCTGGTGTTCAACCTTCCCAAGTTCTCTCACGTCACCCCGCTCCTCCGCTCTCTCCACTGGCTTCCAGTTGAAGCTCGCATCCGCTACAAGACCATGGTGCTCGCCTACGGAGCTGTGAGGGGAACGGCACCTCAGTACCTCCAGGCTCTGATCAGGCCCTACACCCAAACAAGGGCACTGCGTTCATCCACCTCTGGCCTGCTCGCCTCCCTACCACTGAGGAAGTACAGTTCCCGCTCAGCCCAGTCAAAACTGTTCGCTGCTCTGGCCCCCAATGGTGGAACAAACTCCCTCACGACGCCAGGACAGCGGAGTCAATCACCACCTTCCGGAGACACCTGAAACCCCACCTCTTCAAGGAATACCTAGGATAGGGTAAGTAAGGGTAAGTAATCCTTCTCACCCCCCTTCCCCCAACAAGATTTAGATGCGAGTGGTATTTCACTGGTTGTCATAAGAGTGTATGCACCAATTTGTAAGTCGCTCTGGATAAGGACGTCTGCTAAATGACTTAAATGTAATGTAAATGTGTAGAGCGAGGCTGTGTCTAGTCATGCTATGGATGGTGGTGTAGGTGAGACTGTGTCTAGTCATGCTATGGATGGTGGTGTAGATGAGGCTGTTTCTAGTCATGCTATGGATGGTGGTGTAGATGCGGCTGTGTCTAGTCATGCTATGGATGGTGGTGTAGATGAGGCTGTGTCTAGTCATGCTATGGATGGTGGTGTAGATGAGGCTGGGTCTAGTCAGGTTATTGATGGTGGTGTAGATGAGTCTGGGTCTAGTCATGCTATGGATGGTGGTGTAGATGCGGCTGTGTCTAGTCATGCTATGGATGGTGGTGTAGATGAGGCTGTGTCTAGTCATGCTATGGATGGTGGTGTAGATGAGGCTGTGTCTAGTCATGCTATGGATGGTGGTGTAGGTGAGGCTGGGTCTAGTCAGGTTATTGATGGTGGTGTAGATGACGCTGGGTCTAGTCATGCTATGGATGATGGTGTAGATGAGGCTGGGATTAGTCATGCTAGGATGGTGGTGTAGATGATGCTGGGTCTAGTCAGGTTAAGCGACTGGGGGGGGATTGAGGACGGTATCATGCGGAAGAGGAAAAAGGGGAGAAGAAAGGAGTTGGGATGATAATAGGCACTAAAGAACCTTTGCCTGGTGTTTGGGGCGGAGGCCCCCGGAGGCATTTTTTTGAGCTTTGCTATTGGTCTCTTTTCTTTGCTGGCTTTTCTCCCACTTATGGAGACTCTGGGTAGGATCGCTTAATATAAATGGCACCAGAGATGTGGAAATAGGAGTGTGTTGTGTGAATACAGTTGAAGTCGGAAGTTTAAATACACTTAGGTTGGAGTCATTAAAACAACTTTTTCAACCTCTCCACTAATTTCTTGTTAACAAACTATAGTTTTGGTAAGTTGGATAGGACATCTACTTCAGCATGACACAAGTCATTTTTGCTTGACATCATGGGAAAATCAAAAGAAATCAGCCAAGACTTCAGAAAAAAAAATTGAGACCTCTACAAGTCTGGTTCATCCTTGAGAGCCATTTTCCAAAATGCCCAAAGGTACCACGTTCATCTGTACAAATAATAGTATGCAAGTATAAACACCATGGGGCCGCGCAGCCGTCATACCGCTCAGGAAGGAAACAAAATAGAATTGTTTGGCCATAATGACCACTGTTATGTTTGGAGGAAAAATGGGGAGGCTTGCAAGTCGAAGAACACCATCCCGACCATGAAGCACGGGGTGGCAGCATCATGTTGTGGGGGTGCTTTGCTGCAGGAGGGACTGGTGCACTTCCAAAATAGATGGCATCACGAGGGGAGGAAAATTATGTGGATATATTGAAGCAACATCTCAAGACATCAGTCAGGAAGTTAAACCTTGTCGCAAATGGGTCTTCCAAATGGACAATAACCCCAAGCATACTTCAAAGTTCTGGCAAAACAAAGTCAAGGTATTGGAGTGGCCATCACAAAGCACTGACCTCAATCCTATAGAACATTTGTGGTCAGAACTGAAAAGCATGTTCGAGCAAGGAGGCCTACAAACATGATTTAAAGTTACACCAGCTCTGTCAGGAGAATGGGACACAATTCACCCAACGTATTGTGGGAAGCTTGTGGAGAGGCTACCCAAAATGTTTGACCCAATTTAAAGGCAATGCTACCAAATACTAATTGAGTGTGTGTAAACTTTTTTGACCTACTGGAATGTGATTAAATGAATCAAGCTGAAATAAATGTTTCTCTCTACTATTATTCTGACATTTTCACATTCTTAAAATAAAGTGGTGATCCTAACTGACCTAAGACAGGGAATGTTTACTGGCTTAAATGTCAGGAATAGTGAAAACTGAGTTTAAATGTATTTGGCTAAGGTGTATGTAATTTCCGACCTTAAATAGGACAGGTAATCAAGGAGGTGTTGGAGTCCAGTTGAGTGTCATTATGCGCTG
Source organism: Oncorhynchus keta (assembly GCF_023373465.1). Lineage (NCBI taxonomy): Eukaryota > Metazoa > Chordata > Actinopteri > Salmoniformes > Salmonidae > Oncorhynchus > Oncorhynchus keta. The sequence goes on along the minus strand of NW_026278754.1, from coordinate 2,917 downwards.
ATGCGCGTAACGATGGTGACGAGTTTGCGCCATGCTTGAGCAGCATGGTGACCTAGAGGCCGGAGAGGGGAGCACACGTGACCTTCAAGCTTCTCCATGCTCAAGGAGATGGATTCTCCCAGCTCCTTCTTCTTTGGTTCGAATACAGTAATGAAGCCAAGGAGTATGCATTGTCTACGGCCTTCGGAGGGGGCGTCTGACCTCCGTGGTGGGGGAGATGCGGGGAGTGAACTGCAGAGTTTTTATACTGATTTGTATAAGGCAGAAAAGTGTGTGATCCTATGTGTGCTCAGGTTTTGTTTGCAGAACTAAGTCCTCTTTAGCACAGAGGATGAATTGGACATTCCCCTGTTGTCCCTTGAACTGGCAGAGGCCGTAAGCCCAGATGTTCCCGGCCAGCCGTGCACGGGTCGATGGACTCCCAGTGGAGTTTTATAAAGAATTCTGGGGAATAATTGGACTGGATTTATTTTGCGGACGTGCATAAGTGCGTCGGGGAAGAGTCACGATGAGCTGCCGTTAGGCAGCCCAAAGAGGACTTGTGTGAGACTTAAGCAACAGGAGGCCTGTGGCATTACTCTGTGCGGACTACAAGATATTTCCCAAGGTCCTCTCTAACAGACTGAAGTCCCTTCTGGACTCTATAGTACACCAGAACAAGACATAATGTGTGCCGGGACACTCAATCACGGACAACTTGTTCTTAATCAGGGACATGTTAGACTTGTCGAGAGGTTCTAACTTTGGACTGGTCTCTTTAGATCAAGAGAAGGCTTTTGATGGTGTGACCATGAGTATCTGTTTAATGTGATGTCTGTGTTTGGATTTGGGGAAAGGATTTTGACCTATGTGAAGATGTATGTTGTATGCTGGGGCGGCCATGCGTGGTCAAGGTGGGAGGGGCTCAGTAGGCCAGTCTGGGTGAGACAGAGATTAGACAAGGTTGCCCCTCTATTGAGGCAGTTATAAACACTAGCCATTGAGCCTTTTTGGGCCTGCTACAAAGAGACTGCAGGGAGTGTGCTGGACAGACATGGGTGTGTTGACAGGCATAGCAGTGTCAGCGTACGCAGATTACATTTCTGTGATGGTCAGGATATGCAGGCACTAGAGACGAGTCTGAAGGTGTACGGGGAGCTTCGTCAGCTAAGATAAACTGGAGCAAAAGTGGCGTAGTGGAACTGGAGAGCAGGGAGGCTGCTTTCAGACTAAAGGCGGCGCAGAGACTGCTGTACCATACTGATGTCGAGGAACCAGCATGCGCACTGATGAGAGCTGGAGGATTAGGGTTGGACCAGCAGCTGTTCCTCATGAAGCTGGAGAGGCTGAGTACAGCAGGCCTCTCAGACTTTCACTCTGCATTGTTGAGCTGACAGCTATTGGGCCCACACAAGAAGGGGTGTGGGAGGAGCCTATCTTCACAACCCAGCCATCCCCTTTGAGATCGGTTCAGTCGGCCACCCTGAAGAAGTGACTGACAGCAGCAGGTTTACTAGGGCTGGGTAACCTGCGACTGCTGGGGAGAGAAGGGGTTGATGGGAGCCCTGGCCACTAACAGCTGGTTGGCATGGGTTGAACCGGGAGTCGGGCAGGGGTGTCCTTTCTGTGTTATGAGTGAAAGTGTGATTCATGTGTTTTCTGTGTTTTCCAGTTGTTACTCATTAATGTCTCTATTGGAACGTCTGTGTGAGAGGTTGGGGGTGGGTTTTACTGTTGGGATGTTTATAATGGGGTACAGGTATTCAAATAAGGAGAAGACCTAATGTGTTTTGTTGAATTTTCTGTTTGCTCAGGCAAAGTTGGCTATTTGGCTAACAAGGAGGAACAGGGTCAAAGGTGGGGAGGGACCCTTTACTATTGTTTAATGGGATGGTCTCTGCACACCTTAGGTGGAATTTGATAAAATGATAAAAAGTGTGAAGATGTTTCAGGAGATATGGTGTGTCGTGGGGCTGTCTGTATAGCTGGGGAAGATGTTTCAGGAGATCTGTGTGTCAGTGGGGGCTGTCTGTATAGCTGGGGAAGATGTTTCAGGAGATATGGTGTGTTGGGGGGGGCTGTCTGTATAGCTGGGTAAGATGTTTCCAGGAAATATGGTGTGTCCAATGGGGGCTGTCTGTATAGCTGGGGGAAGATGTTTCAGGAGATATGGTGTGTTGGGGGGCTGTCTGTATAGCTGGGGAAGATGTTTCAGGAGATATGGTGTGTTGGGGGGCTGTCTGTATAGCTGGGGGAGGTGTTTTGGATATACGGTTGTAGAAGTGGTGAGATGTTGGTTATTTTTAATGTGTGGTGTTGTATCGTAGGGTAGAGGGCAAGGTGAGTATGGTACATGTATGCAGCACTGGATATATTTTGATGTTTTATTTTTTAAAACCCTTCGGGATCGGTGTCCCTTCCACAGGACAGTTGAGCTAACGTAGGCTAATGCGATTAGCATGAGGTTGGAAGTAACAAGAACATTTACCAGGACATAGACATATCTGATATTGGCAGAAAGCTTAAATTCTTGTTAATCTAACTGCACTGTCCAATTTACAGTAGCTATTATAGTGAAATAATACCATCCTATTGTTTCTGGGGAGAGTGCACCATTTTTGAAGATGAGTTATTCATAAACAAATTAGGCACATTTGGGCAGTCTTGATACAACATTTTGAACAGAAATGCAATGGTTCATTGGATCCAGTCTAAAACTTTAGACATGCCATCTGATGGATTCAATCTAGCAACATTTTGCTTACTGGCCCAATGCTCTAACCACTAGGCTACCTGCCAAGACAAAGTCAAACATCTCTGTCTCTCTCCCTCTCCCTCTCCCTCTCCCTCTCCCTCTCCCCTCTCCCTCTCCCTCTCCATCTGTCTGTCTGTCTGTCTGTCTGTCTGTCTGTCTGTCTGTCTGTCTGTCTGTCTGTCT
>NW_026278753.1:0-17501 GCF_023373465.1 Oncorhynchus keta | reverse complement strand
GAAATACTTTTGTAATCCAACTTTAGGTATTAGTAAACGTTAATAATCTATCAAATTGATCATGGGGTGATGTGTATTCAATAGCTCCATGTCTTGAAATCATGTTCAGAAATTGCTCATCCAAAACATCCTGTCGGAGACCGGAAGGAATGGGCTCTCTCTCACTCGTTTGACCAAGAAACAAAGGCCAGGCAATTGACAAGACTGGCGACATCGTGTGGAAGCTGTAGGACTTGCAATCTCAGCCCCATGTAATTTGCTTTCCATTAGACAATACATGCAAGTGGCGCATTGATATATTTTCCAGATTTTGGTGATCAGTTTTTCTTGCGCTTTTCGATGAAACACACGTTATGTTATAGTCACAGCCGTGATTTAACCAGTTCTAGAAACGTCGGAGTGTTTTCTATCCACACATACTAATCATATGCATATACTATATTCCTGGCATGAGTAGCAGGATGCTGAAATGTTGCGCGATTTTTAACTTCTTGCATGGAGCCATGCCGGATCCGGTAGCGTAATCATAGCCTCAAGCTCAATACTTAGCCTTTTGTTAACAACACTGTCATCTCAGATTTTCAAAAATATGCTTCTCAAGCATAGCAAACTAGCATTTGTGTAACAGTACTGATAGCTAGCGTATCATTTAGTGTTAGCATCAGCAGGAAACATTTTCACAAAAACCAGCAAAAACATTCAAATAAATAATTTACCTTTGAAGAACTTCGGATGTTTTCAATGAGGAGACTCTCAGTTAGATAGCAATGTTCAGTTTTTCCTGAAAGATTTTTGTGCAGGAGAAATCGGTCCGTTTGCTGCGTCACATTTGGCTACCAAAAAAAAACGAAAATTCGTTATCCAAACGCCAAACTTTTTTCCAAATTAACTCCATAATATCGACTGAAACATGGCAAACGTTGTTTAGAACCAATCCTCAAGGTGTTTTTCACATCTCTTCAATGATGCACACTTCCAGGAACGATACTTCTCTGTCTGTATCGCATAGTAAAATTACTGCCACTGAGAATTACGCACCAACGTAGACAAAGGACACCAGACGGGCCCCTGGCAAATGTAGTCTCTTATGGCCAATCTTCCAATGATATGCCTACAAATACGCCACAATGCTGGAGACATTGTGGCTCGTTCACAGCATATTCACAGCCATATAAGGAGACAATGGAAAACAGAGCGTCAAAAATCCTGCTCATTTCCTGTTTGAAGTTTCATCTTGGTTTCGCCTGTAGCATCAGTTCTGGGGCACTCACAGATAATATCTTTGCAGTTTTGGAAACGTCAGAGGGTTTTCTTTCCAAAGCTGCCAATTATATGCATAGTCGAGCATCTTTTCGTGACAAAATATTGCGTTTAAAACGGGCACGTTTTTAAATCTAATAATGACATAGCGCCCCCATAGGTTGAAGAGGTTAACAACACTGTCATCTCAGATTTTCAAAAATATGCTTTTCAACCATAGCAAAACAAGCATTTGTGTAGCAGCATTTAGCGTTAGCATAGCATTTAGTGTTAGCATTCAGCAGGCAACATTTTCACAAACAGAAAAACATTAAAATAAATAATTTACCTTTGAAGAACTTCGGATGTTTTCAATGAGGAGACTTTCAGTTAGATAGTAAATGTTCAGTTTTTCCTGAAAGATTATTTGTTTAGGAGAAATCGGTCCGTTTTCTGCGTCATGTTTGCTACCAAAATAAAACGAAAATTCAGTTATAAAAACGCCAAACTATTTTCCAAAATAACTCCATAATATCGACTGAAACATGGCAAACGTTGTTTAGAATCTATCCTCAAGGTGTGTTTCTACATATCTCTTCGATGGTATATCGTTCGTGGAAGTGTGCTTTCCCCTCTGAATCCCAAGGGAAAATGCCTGCAGCTGAAGATTACGATCAATTTAGACCAAAGGACACGGGCGGACCCCCTGGCAAATGTAGTCTCTTATGGCCAATCTTCCAATGATATGCCTACAAATACGTCACAATGCTGCAGACACCTTGGACTTAACGGCAGAGAGCTTAGCTCATTCATGGCACATTCACAGCCATATAAGGGGAGACGATGGAAAACAGAGCCTCAAAATTCTGCTCATTTCCTGTTTGAGGTTTCATCTTGGTTTCGCCTGTAGCATGAGTTCTGTGGCACTCACAGATAATATATTTGCAGTTTTGGAAACGTCAGAGTGTTTTCTTTCCAAAGCTGCCAATTATATGCATAGTCGAGCATCTTTTCGTGACAAAATATTGCGCTTAAAACGGGAACGTTTTTTTATCCAATAATGAAATAGCGCCCCCATAGCTTCAACCCTCCAGGCAAGCTTCAATGCCATACAACTCTCCTTCCGTGGCCTCCAATTGCTCTTAAATAAAAGTACAACTAAATGCATGCTCTTCAACCGATCGCTACCTGCACCTACCCGCCTGTCCAACATCACTACTCTGGACGGTTCTGACTTAGAATACGTGGACAACTACAAATACTTAGGTGTCTGGTTAGACTGTAAACTCTCCTTCCAGACCCATATCAAATATCTCCAATCCAAGGTTACATCTAGAATTGGCTTCCTATTTCACAACAAAGCATCCTTCACTCATGCTGCCAAACATAACCTTGTAAAACTGACCATCCTAACAATCCTCGACTTTGGCGATGTCATTTACAAAATAGCCTCCAATACCCTACTCAACAAATTGGATGCAGTCTATCACAGTGCAATCCGTTTGTCACCAAAGCCCCATATACTACCCACCATTGCGACCTGTACGCTCTCGTTGGCTGGCCCTCGCTTCATACTCGTCGCCAAACCCACTGGCTCCATGTCATCTACAAGACCCTGCTAGGTAAAGTCCCCCTTATCTCAGCTTGCTGGTCACCATAGCATCTCCCACCTGTAGCACACACTCCAGCAGGTATATCTCTCTAGTCACCCCCCAAAACCAATTATTTCTTTGGCCGCCTCCCCTTCCAGTTCTCTGCTGCCAATGACTGGAACAAACTACAAAATCTCCCTCACTAGCTTTAAGCACCAACTGTCAGAGCAGCTCACAGATTACTGCACCTGTACATAGCCCACCTATAATTTAGCCCAAACAACTACCCCTTTCCCTACTGTATTTAATTAATTAATTTATTTTGCTCCTTTGCACCCCATTATTTTTATTTCTACTTTCCACATTCTTCCATTGCAAATCTACCATTCCGGTGTTTTACTTGCTATATTGTATTTACTTTGCCACCATGGCCTTTTTTTTTGCCTTTACCTCCCTTATCTCACCTCATTTGCTCACATCGTATATAGACTTGTTTATACTGTATTATTGACTGTATGTTTGTTTTACTCCATGTGTAACTCTGTGTCGTTGTATGTGTCGAACTGCTTTGCTTTATCTTGGCCAGGTCGCAATTGTAAATGAGAAATTGTTCTCAACTTGCCTACCTGGTTAAATAAAGGTGAAATAAATCAAATAAATAAAAAAGGTAAAATTGATTACTGGAACAGCCATAACAATAAAGGGTGAAATAAGTCGAACTACTAACTACTATTGGATTAGTTTGATTGGTTGATTAATCTTATGCTACACAAACATAGATACCATACATTTTTTCTAAAGTACATGCAAATACACAGGTATTGAAACAAACCATTCTGAAAATCAACCTGCAAGAGATCATGCTGAAATAATGAAAATGATAATGATTGGTGTGGTTTTGAGTTATTTTGAGCAAACATGAATTTGTAATTTTACTCAACAAGTTTGTTCAAATTACAACTGACTTCAAGCAGAGTTTCTTGACTAAAGACACAAACACATTGGCTCAAATACTTGTCCTTTTTAAGTCCACTCAACTTGCATAATAACACTAAATAAGTAATTGGTTAAGTTTGACTTTTTGTGTATGAAATTAAAAGTCTGAGGAACTTCACATTTGGTCAGCTGTTTGTCATAGTTGAGGGGTCATGGTTTGCTCTCTTCCTCTTTAGCAGTGTGGGTTTGTGAAGGAAGGTGCTGTGTGATGTTGATCAGAGAGAGTCAAATAGAGAAATGGAGTCATATGCAAAAACCTGCAAAAACCTAGTTGTTGGGCTGATGAGCACACATGAAAAGTTGTGCAAGGATGTATGTCCTTTTCAGAGAGAAGAATGACAATGTTCTGGCATCATACATTTTCTGTAGTTCACTTATTAATTTCTCTCTTTTTCATTCAATCTATCACTGTGATCACTACTTTCCTGGGTTATTACTTTGAACAGTTGACAGACTGTAACTCAAGAACATCTACATGCAGTTGACCTCCAAATAGCTACAACATAAACCAAATGATAAACATGCCATGACCTCAAACCTTTGACACCTCTCTTAGTGACATTAAAGATTGTACTGAAAATGTAAACATGACCAGGTATGGTAAATGCAATATTGACTTCACTTTTTTACACAAATATGTTATTATTCACATACTATAGTTTTCTCTTCCTCCCATAGAAAGACAGTGTTGATGTGTTCATTCATTTCACAGTAAGAGGAAGTTGTGTAGAAATGAACATGACAATAGATGCTATTTTTTTCTGTTTTTCGTTAAGCATCTGTACCTTTCTAATTTTGTCAAAGCCCCATTCGTGTCTGGAATACAGGGAACTGTCGGGGTCCAGAGGACACGCTGGTATCGACAGTCACTTACCAGCTGACTCAGATGGAGCACACTTCACTTATGTGCTACTCTGTGAGTATGATGAATGTATTTACCTTTATTTTAAATTTTGCTAGCTAACTATTTCCCTTTATTGGAAGAGAAAATGTTTCAACCATAGAATATAGTATGTCACATATGCGCAACAGATGACAACGTTGTTTGGTTACCGACTGTTACGGATACAAGTATCCTGTGTGTTATCCTGTGTGTGTGTGGTTCTTTTCCCTCCTTCTCCCCTCACAGGTGAAAATCATCAATCCCCAATCAGTCAACAATCATCAATCAGAAGACACACCTCCTCCTGTTTCCTACCCAATCACAGTTCCTTTCCCTTGGTTTAAAAAGCCATCAGTTGTTTGCTCTAGAGCTCAATCTCTGTAAATGCCATGTCTGTAGGTCTCTGTGTTTCGCTCGCTCGTTGTGTATTAACATCTCTTTTGTTTGAGCACCTCCGTAGCACTTTGTTATTACCTGTGAGTATTGTTTTGGTTATGGTGTTTGTTTGCTGGTGAGAAAAGTGGAAACCAAGACAAGTCGCCCATGGGCATACACTACCCGTAGGTAGACTTTGTTAAATACACTAGCTAGAACTGGGTGGACCACCCACTGTATTTTTGGTTAGTTAGCTGTTAAAGTAGGCTAGTCTAGCTTAGGGGTGTTTTTGAATACTTATTGTTTCTTTCCTTGGGTCCAGCTCAGCCCCTTTTCCTGCCCCCCCCCATTACTGTGTGTTTACAAACCTTGAGTTTGACGGTAGATTTCAGTTGTCGTAGTTATTTCGTTCTCACTTTTACTTTGTCACTATTAGAAAGGGCAGGCTAATTTGTGGCGCTTTCACGGCCATATAAGGAGACAATGAAAATGTTACGGGTCTCATTACCACCCCCCTAGACTGTCGGGCCAAAAGGGATTTGTAACACCGACTACAGAGGAATGGAGATGTTGGTCAATGCAGCTTTACTTCTTCTATAGTATGAGCCTGAGACAGGAATCAATTTTATTTACCTTTTATTTAACTAGGCAAGTTAGTTGCCAACAAATTCTCATTTAGAATGACGGCCTACCTGGACCAAAACCATAACCCGACGGTGCTGGGCCAATTGTGCGCCGCCTATGGGACTCCCAATAATGGCCTGTTGTGATACAGTACGCGATGAGTTACATTACACGTTTCTTTGCCTTATACTGAAATAATCTAATCAGTTTATTTGTCACGTGTGCCTAATACAACAGGTTTAGTGGACCTTGCAGTGAGGTGCTTACTTACAGGCTCTAACCAATGGTGCGGGGAAAAAAGGTGTGTGTGTGTGTGTGTGTGTGTGTAAAGAAATAAGACATTTGAAAAAAGAGTAGCAAGGCTATATACAGACACCTGTTGGTCGGGCTTATTGAGGTGGTGTGTACATGTGGGTATGGTTGGAGTGGCTGCATGTATGATGAACGGAGAGTAGCAGCGGCGTAACAATAGGGGTTGGGGTGGGGGGTGGCGCACGATGCAAATGGTCCGGGTGGCCATTTTGTTACCTGTTCAGGAGTTTTATGGCTTGGGGGTGGAGGCTGTTGAGAGGCCTTTTTGTTCTAGACTTGGCAATGTGGTGGTAGAGAGAGCGGTCTGTGGCTGGGGTGGCTGGGGTCTTTGACAATTTTTGGGGCCTTCCTCAGACACTGCCTGGTTTGGAGGTCCTGGATGGCGGGCAGCTTTGCCCCGGTGATGTGCTGGGCCGTGCGCACTGCCCTCTGAAGTGCCTTGCGGTCGGAGGCTGAGCGGTTGCTGTACCGGGCAGTGATGCAACCGGTCGGGATGCTCTCGATGTTGCAGCTGTAGGACCTTTTGAGGATCTCAGGACCCATGCCAAATATTTTTAGTTTCCTGAGGGGGAATAGGCTTTGTCGTGCCCTCTTCACAATTGTCTTGGTGTGTTTGGACCATTCTGGTTTGTTGTTGATGTGGACACCGAGGAGTTTGGAGCTCTCAACCTGCTCCACTGTAGCCCCGTCGATGAGAGAGGGGACGTGCTCGGTCCTCCTTTTCCTGTAGTCCACAGTCCTCTCCTTGGTCTTGTTTGCGTTTGGGGATGGGTTGTTGCCGGTGGTCTGGCACCACCTGGCCAGGTCTCTGGAGCCTCCTCCCCGTCGATGAGCTGTCGGTCCTCCTTTTCCTGTAGTCCAGTCCTCTCTCTTGGTCTTGTTTGCGTTGGGGGATGGGTTGTTCTGGCACCACCCGGCCTACCTCCTCCCTTTATGTCTGTTGTCGGTGATCAGGCCTACCACTGGCTTGGTGGTGGTGTTGGGGCCGTGCCTGGCCATGCAGTCGTGGGTGAATGGGGAGTGCAGGAGGGAGACTGAGCACGCACCCTGGGGAGCTCCAATGTTGAGGATGAGCGGCAGATGTGTTATACTCTACCCTCACCACCTGGGGGTGGCTCTGTCAGAAGTCCACAATCCAGTTGCAGAGGGAGGTGTTTAGTCCCAGGTTCCTTAGCATGGTGATGAGCTTTGAGGTTACTATGGTGGTAGGGCAGTGTAGAGTGCAATAGAGATGGCATCATCAGTGGATCTGTTTGGGCGGTATGCAAATTGAGTGGGTCTAGGTTTCTGGGATAATGGTGTTGATGTGAGCCATTACCAGCCTTTCAAAGCCCATCATTGCTACGGACGTGAATGTAACGGCTCTGTAGTCATTTAGGCAGGTTGCCTTTGTGTTCTTGGGCACCAGAGGTCGACCGAATATGTTTTTTCAACGCCGATACTGATTATTGAGGACCTAAAAGCCGATACCGATTAATCGGCCATTTTTTAAAAATGTATTTGTAATAATGACAATTACAACAATACTGAATGAACACTTATTTTAACTTAATATAATACATCAATAAAAATCAATTTAGCCTCAAATAAATAATGAAACATGTTCAATTTGGTTTAAATAATGCAAAAACAAAGTGTTGAGAAGTAAAAGTGCAATATGTGCCATGTAAAAAAGCTAATGTTTGAGTTCCTTGCTCATGAGAACATATGAAAGTTGGTGGTTCCTTTTTAACAATGAGACTTCAATATTCCCAGGTAAGAGGTTTTAGGTTGTAGTTAATATAGTATTTATAGTACTTTCTCTCTATACCATTTGTATTTCATATACCTTTGACTATTGGATGTTCTTTTTAGGCACTATAGTATTGCCAGTGTAACGGTATAGCTTCCGTCCTCTCCTCGCCCCTACCTGGGCTCGAACCAGGAACACATTGACAACAGCCACATTCAAGCAGCTTTACCCTTCGCCCAACAAAAGTCAGCCGCATATGCTGCAGAGCAAGGGGAATAACTACTCCAAGTCTCAGAGCGAGTGACGTTTGAAACGCTATTAGCGTACACCCAGCTAACTAGCTAGCCATTTCACATCGGTTACACCAGCCATAGGCTTGAGGCTGATAGGCTTGAAATCATAAACAGCGCTGTGCTTGCGAAGTGCTGTCTCAGGCAAAACGCACTAAAGTGCTGTTTGAATGAATGATTACAAGCCTGCTGCTGCTGCCTACCATCGCTCAGTCAGACTGCTCTATCAAATCATAGACTTAATTATAACATAATAACACACAGAAATACGAGCCTTTGGTCATTAATATGGTCGAATCCTGAAACTATAATTTCAAAACAAAACGCTTATTATTTCAGTGAAATACGGATACCGTTCGGTATTTTATCGAAAGGGTGGCATCCCTAAGTCTAAATATTCTTGTTACATTGCACAACCTTCAATCTTATGTCATAATTACGTAAAATTCTGGCAAATTAGTTCGCAATGAACCAGGCGGCCCAAACTGTTGCATATACACTGACTCTGCGTGCAATGAAGGCAAGATAAATGACACCATTTCACCTGGTTAATATTGCCTGCTAACTTGGATTTATTTTAGCTAAATATGGAGGTTTAAAAATATGTACTTCTGTGTATTGATTTTAAGAAAGGCATTGGTGTTTATGGTTAGGTACAGTCATCCAACGATTGTGCTTTTTTCGCAAATGCACTTTTGTTAAATCATCCCCCAGCGTTGCATCGATTATATGCAACGTAGGACATGCTAGATAAACAAGTAATATCATCAACCATGTGTTGATAGTCACTGTAGGTCATATTGATTTGAAACTTAGTTTTGTGGGAACAACCCCAAACCTAGTTGTGTGACTTGCTTCTGCTATCCAAGATTGTACATTTTTCAACAATGAGCTTCTTCAAATAATTTCACGCCTTCTACCATGGATGGCACAGTAGCACAGTAGCTTCCTGTCCTCATCAATGGACAATGGTGCTTGCCTACGGAGCTGTGAGGGGAACGGCACCTCAGTACCTCCAGGCTCTGATCAGGCCCTACACCCAAACAAGGGCACTGCGTTCATCCACCTCTGGCCTGCTCGCCCCCTACCACTGAGGAAGTACAGTTCCCGCCAGCCCAGTCAAAACTGTTCGCTGCACTGGCTCCCCAATGGTGGAACAAACTCCCTCACGACGCCAGGACAGCGGAGTCAATCACCACCTTCCGGAGACACCTGAAACCCCACCTCTTTAAGGAATACCTAGGATAGGATAAAGTAATCCATCTCACCCCCCCCCCCTTAAAAGATTTAGATGCACTACTGTAAAGTGGCTGTTCCACTGGATGTCATAAGGTGAATGCACCAATTTGTAAGTCGCTCTGGATAAGAGCGTCTGCTAAATGACTTAAATGTAAATGTAAATACAGCCTGGAATTGAACCAGGGTCTGTAGGGGATGTGATACAGCCTGGAATTGAACTAGGGTCTGTAGGGGATGCCTCTAACACTGAGATGCAGTGCCTTATACCACTGTACCACTCATGTGTCTATATAGTGTAGTTTTATACTATATACAGAAAGGTCCAAAATTATTGGCATCCTTGATTAAAAGTACCATTAATAAATTGACAGGTGATTCATTTGTTAGAGTGGCCAATGATTTCAAGTCTATATGTAGGCAGCAGCTTCTCTGTGTTAGTGAAGGCTAACCTGTTGAATCTAGGGGGCACTATTTTCATTTTTGGAAAAATAATGTTCCCAAAGTAAACAGGTAATTTTCTCTGGACAAGATGCCAGAATATGCATATAATTGACAGCTTAAGATAGACAACACTCTAAAGTTTCCAAAACTGTAAAAATATTGTCTGAGTATAACAGAACTGATATTGCAGGCGAAAGCCTGAGGAAAATCCAATCAGCGTCCCAATTGAGCAGTGAATGAGATCAACCAGATTACTTTTTCTATGGCTTCCATAATGTGTCTAGTGTCACAATACATCGTTTCAGGCTTTTATTTTGAAAAATTAGCCTGAACGTCAACATTGCGTCAGTGGTTAGCTGGAGTCTCTCAGAGTTTTGTGCGTAAGAGAAAAATGCGGCCATTGTTTCTCTCTTTTCTACTAAGAAGCCACCTGTCCCGGTTGATATTATCGAATTGATATTTGAAAAACACCTTGAGGATTGATTATAAACAACGTTTTCTATGTTTCTGTCGATATTATGGAGCTAATTTGGAATATTTTTCGGCGTTGTCGTGACCGCAATTTCCAGTCGAATTCTCAGCCAAATGTGAAGAACTAACGGAGTTATTTCGGCTACAACAATAATATTTTTGGAAAAAAGGAACATTTGCTATCAAACTTGGAGTCTTGTGAGTGAAAACATCCAATGCTCATCAAAGGTAAACTATTTAATTTGATTGCTTTTCTGATTTTCATGACCAGGTTGCCTGCTGCTAGCTAGGCATAATGCTATGCTAGGCTATCGATAAACTTACACAAATGCTTGTCTTGCTTTGGCTGTAAAGCATATTTTCAAAATCTGACATGACAGGGTGATTAACAAAAGGCTAAGCTGTGTTTCAATATATTTTAATATGAATATGAATATTTTCTAGTTATATTTTTGTCATTGTCAACTTTTCCAGAACCTAATTTGGTCAAACCTCCTTTCAGCCTAGTATAGATCTTATGCTCCACAATGTGTGATTTTTTTAAAGGGGCAACCTGCTATTTCTACATCAAATGTTGGACTTAATTATATCTACCCATTGAATCTTGAAGAATATAACATAAATGCCCCATTAGCAAAGTTAAAATGCCATACCCCATCAGCTGAAGACCCATTGCGATTTTCATAATGATTTTTTGGGGAAGGGTGTGCTTGAAAATAAAAGTTCTTCTCAATTTTATGATGTCATATACTCTGCAGGAGTTCCTTTTTAATATTGAAATGTGGACATGCACGTCTACGATGGCAAAGCGGTCTTCCAAGTAAGCAAATGTTAGACTCGTGAGCCAAGGTGTGGTATTTACACAGAAACAATATTGAATATTTCCATTACTGTGTTGAGTTCCAAGTAGAAGAGGGGCCTTTGTCAGTAACCAGGGAACCACTACTTTCCGAGAAAGTTAGCAGGTGTTTCATTTCCCTCAGCCACACTGACCTATGAGCATGCAGAAGAAGTCATGCAAACACTTCTGCAGGCATATGAAGCCAAGATGAAAACACACATACTGTTATGATATTTTTGCTCTCTCTCACTCGCTCTCTCTAAACCCCCGTCTAGTCCTCTTTCTGTATCCCTCCTTTTGACTTTCTGCAACTTTGAGTGGTCAGCTCCTAAAATAACACAGCTACCGGTATGTATCGGAGTAATACCATGACGTGGACTGGGATATGTTTCGTATTGGTTCAGATAACAACACTGACGAATACGCTGATTCGGTGTGCGAGTTCATTAGAACGTGCGTTGAAGATGTCGTTCCCATAGCAACGATTAAAACATTCCTTAACCAGAAACCGTGGATTGATGGCAGCATTTGCGTGAAACTGAAAGCGCGAACCACTGCTTTTAATCAGGGCAAGGTGACTGGTAACATGACCGAATACAAACAGTGCAGCTATCCCCTCCGCGAGGCTATCAAACAAGCTAAGCGTCAGTACAGAGACAAAGTAGAGTTGCCACTGACACGGCCTGCAACGGAAACATGCGGACTCTCCTTCACTGCAGCCGAGGTGAGTAAGACATTTAAACGTGTTAACCCTCGCAAGGCTGTAGGCCCAGCCGGCATCCCCAGCCTCGCCCTCAGAGCATGCGCAGACCAGCTGGCCGGTGTGTTTACGGACATATTCAATCAATCCCTACACCAGTCTGCTGTTCCCACATGCTTCAAGAGGGCCACCATTGTTCCTGTTCCCAAGAAAGCTAAGGTAACTGAACTAAATGACTACCGCCCCGTAGCACTCACTTCCGTCATCATGAAGTGCTTTGAGAGACTAGTCAAGGACCATATCACCTCCACCCTACCTGACACCCTAGACCCACTCCAATTTGCTTACCGCCCAAATAGGTCCACAGACGACGCAATCTCAACCACACTGCACACTGCCCTAACCCATCTGGACAAGAGGAATACCTATGTGAGAATGCTGTTCATCGACTACAGCTCGGCATTCAACACCATAGTACCCTCCAAGCTCGTCATCAAGCTCGAGACCCTGGGTCTCGACCCCGCCCTGTGCAACTGGGTACTGGACTTCCTGACGGGCCGCCCCCAGGTGGTGAGGGTAGGCAACAACATCTCCACCCCGCTGATCCTCAACACTGGGGTCCCACAAGGGTGCGTTCTGAGCCCTCTCCTGTACTCCCTGTTCACCCACGACTGCGTGGCCACGCACGCCTCCAACTCAATCATCAAGTTTGCGGACGACACAACAGTGGTAGGCTTGATTACCAACAACGACAAAACTGCCCGCAGGGAGGAGGTGAGGGCCCTCGGGAGTGTGGTGTCAGGAAAATAACCTCGCACTCAACAAAACTAAGGAGATGATTGTGGACTTCAGGAAACAGCAGAGTGAACACCCCCCTATCCACATCGATGGAACAGTAGTGGAGAGGGTAGCAAGTTGTAAGTTCCTCGGCATACACATCACAGACAAACTGAATTGGTCCACTCACACAGACAGCATTGTGAAGAAGGCGCAGCAGCGCCTCTTCGACCTCAGGAGGCTGAAGAAATTCGGCTTGCACTCAAACTTCTACAGATGCACAATCGAGAGCATCCTGGCGGGCTGTATCACCGCCTGGTACGGCAACTGCTCCGCCCACAACCGTAAGGCTCTCCAGAGGGTAGTGAGGTCTGAACAACGCATCACCGGGGGCAAACTACCTGCCCTCCAGGACACCTAAACCACCCGATGTTACAGGAAGGCCATAAAGATAATCAAGGACAACAACCACCTGAGCCACTGCCTGTTCACCCCGCTATCATCCAGAAGGCGAGGTCCGTACAGGTGCATCAAAGCTGGGACCGAGAGACTGAAAAACAGCTTCTATCTCAAGGCCATCAGACTGTTAAACAGCCACCACTAACATTGAGCACTGACACTGACTCAACTCCAGCCACTTTAATAATGGGAATTGATGGGAAATGATGTAAATATATCACTAGCCATGTTAAACAATGCTACCTTATATAATGTTACATACCCTACATTATTCATCTCATATGCATGCGTATATACTGTACTCTATCATCTACTGCATCCTTATGTAATACATGTATCACTGGCCACTTTAACTATGCCACTTTGTTTACATACTCATCTCATATGTATATACTGTACTCGATACCATCTACTGTATCTTGCCTATGCTGCTCTGTACCATCACTCATTCATATATCTTTATGTACATATTCTTTATCCCCTTACACTGTGTATAAGACAGTAGTTTTGGAATTGTTAGATGTTTGTTATTACTGCATTGTCGGAACTAGAAGCACAAGCATTTCGCTACACTCGCATTAACATCTGCTAACCATGTGTATGTGACAAATAACATTTGATTTGATTTGACCATTAACCACACAACCAGCAGCAGCTTGGAAACACATGCTCCAAAACCACCATCAGACTGATTAACACAGTGACAAACCCCAAATAGTGCCAAAGCCCACGCCTCATACGGGAATTATTTTTTTTTAAACAGCAGCCCTCGTCAAAAGGAGGTCTCTACTCTTTCTTCTCTGTGTGTTTTGGTTAGTCAACTGCTAGCTGCCAGTGACAGTGATGAGTACATACAGCCAGAGGAAGCAGTCATACAACGCCTTAAAGAGATGTTTGGTTGTCCCTTCTCCTCCTTCTCAAAACAGGGAATACTACTTATCCTACTCTCTAACCTCCACTATGGTAAGTTTAGTAAATAAATAAATAACTTCCTCTTGTTCATGCTTTGTATTTATTGCATGGGCTTTCTTGTATTATAAAGTTAGTAAAACCGTTAGAGAAAGCTAACTTCCTTGTTGGTCTTTGCAACGGTGTGTGTTGACTGTAGATTGCCTAGTAATCAATGATTGGTTGGGTATTTAGGATCTTTTGCTTTATTACTGTGTGATAACAGCTACATAATACCTATATTTAGCAACATATCATGATGAAGTGATTCAGCAGTTTAGAATGAGTGCCGATGGTGTGGTTGGGTCGGCAGCTGTTGCAGTGCTTCTCGAACGCAACAAATCTTATGATGTGAAACGCATGTCATTCAGTAAATGTAAGGCAATACGGGACTGTATCAAATGATTGTTTTTATTACATAATAAGATACACTGCAGGACTAGGATAACTGCAGTTATGCCCTAACTATCCCCCCTCATTGAGTTGTAACTTTATTTTGTCTTAATTATTATTATATTATTATTATGCCCAGATTATTTTTTTGTGTAAGGGTTTATAATTTGTTACTTGCAGTACATGACACATTTCAGGTGAATAATTAAACATTAAACACAGTGTGGTTTGTACTTGTGAGCTGAGGAGAGGTTATCAGATCCACCCCCACTTCTCTTTTCCTGTCATCTCATCCTGTTCTGCTGAATGTTGGGGAGGGGGTGGACTTTAATGAATTTAAAAAGGACCCACACACAGATGTATATAAAGTGAAAATATACAAAGTTCCACATACAGCATAAATGAAACCTGGAAATGCGCTGTATATAAATCCAATTCATTATAATCTATTATTGATTATGTAGGACTTTGCATTGCAGTGTATTATTCATGTAAGACACACTACACTGTAACAAGTATTACAGTGTAACAATGAGTAATTACAACACTTGCTATACAGTACGTACATGAATAATTACACAGTAGTAAGTGCACTGCAATGTAAAGAGTAACCATTGATTGGTGTCAGAATGCTAATGTACATGTTTGTGTTTCAGGTGTGGGTGTTTCTTCATACCGGTCGTTCCACAAGACAGTAGGGGACTCCGTGGAGATCCCTGCAGGCTTAGAGGGGCATAATGTCACCATAATGCAGTGGAAGTTCAGAGGGAAGGATATTGCAGAATTCAACTCAGAAGTTGTATATTCACTAGGATCCCAGTTCGAGGGGAGACTAGAGATGAATGTCATTAACTTCAGTTTAACCATTAGGAAACTGACTCTGCAAGACTCAGGGGAATTTCTAGTTAGTGCTGAAACAGACGAGCAGATTCCCACTAAGGCTGTCACTCTTCAGGTTCATGGTAGGCAGCTATCAGCTTTTTTGCATAGTTTGTTTCCTTTTCTATGACTATAGTGTTAATGACATCTTCCATCCATTGTCTTACACTGGTATCATCTCGTTGACGGCTCTCTCTCAGAGCCTATATCGAAGATGGTGATCCAGACAGACATCAAGCTATTGGCCAACCACTCCTGTACGGTACGGCTGGTGTGCAACGTGTCCTGCTACCCCAACATTACCTACACGTGGGAGAGAGACAATGAGATCTACGGTGACGCCCAGCAGATTCACTTCTCTCTCTCACCAGCAGAGAGAGACATCAATGTAAAGTGCAACGCCTCCAACCTAGTCAGTTGGAAAACTGCCTCTACGACAGTAAAGTGTAGTAATGACACAACCACCCCAGGTACCTAGATATCATAATAATCCCTTCTATACACTTTTCAGTGTGCTTATAGGCTTATGTTGTCAAGTAGAATATGTAATACCTTTGATTACATTTACATCATTTAGCAGACACTTTTATCCGGCTCAGGGGTTCAAATGGTGTGTGAAAAACGCTGTCTCAGATACCACTCCAGAATCCCCCATAAGTGTTCAATTGGGATGAGACCTGGTGACTGAGACACACACACACCCTTTAAACCCCCTATAATCCATTGAGACCCCTCTTTCAAAGTCATTGACATCTCTTCTTCTAGTCACGGAAGCCAAAATAATGGACCACTGGGTTTTTTTTTAAAACCCTTTTTTTTTCTCCCCAATTTCGTGGTATCCAATTGGTAGTTTCAGTCTTGTCCCATCGCTGCAACTCCCGTACAGACTCAGGAGAGGCAAAGGTTGAGAGCCGTGCGTCCTCCGAAACACAACCCAGGCAAGCTGCACTGCTTCTTGACACAATGCCCGCTTAACACGGAAGCCAGCCACACTAATGTGTCGGAGGAAACACCGTACAACTGGCGACGGTGTCAGTGTGCATTGCGCCCGGTCCACCACAGGAGTCGCTAGAATGCAATGGGACAAGAACATCCCTGCCGGCCAAACCCTCCCCTAACCAGGACGATGCTGGGCTAGCACTGCAGTGCCTTAGACCACTGTGCCACTCGGGAGGACCGCAACTGGGCATTTTTATTCAGGACCCCAAGCATGACGGGATGTTAATTGCTTAATTAATTCAAGAACCACACCTGTGTGGAAGCACCTGGTTTCATTTTACTTTGTATCTGTCATTTACTCAAGGGTTTCCTTTATTTTGGCAGTTACCTGTATTAAGACATAGAGCCCTGTAGTCGTTATCATACTGTATAGTCTAATCATGTGTGGTGTACAATATGTGACAGGACAGGCATGGTATTCCATCTACATCGGAGTATCAGTAGGAGGCGCTGTGGTGCTGATCCTCACTGTAGCTGTGGCAGTGTGCTACTGCAGGAAACACCGTAACAAAGGTATGTACAGCTTAGGGCTCTCAGCTGTACTTAAAGTGACATTTCAGGTGGTTCTAGAATAATTCTTCAGCTGATATGATTTTGTTTTCAATTTGGGGATTTACTAAAAATTGGTAAAGGAGTGAAACCCGTTATGAGTGTTTATTTATTCCTGGGTATGTTTGTTGATATCCTGTTTGAAATGTTTCTGATTGGTTGATATTTTGTTCTTATTAAACACAGCAGATCTAACTGACAACACAATATATGCTGATGTTATGGACTACACAATAATTAGATGTAAGTATACATTGCCTTATTATGTATCTGAATGTGTTAAAGCTGTATGTACTGTATTGTAATGGGCTGTATTTTGATTCCAGACAAGATCAAACAGTCATCTAAACCCAATATCCATCTATGAAACTGTCAATGATCTGGTTATCCCAAGATTGAACAAGGTAAGATTGAATGGAAGAATATGAAGTCTACTTTGAGAAAAGTCACTACTTTTCTTGATGCTGAAACAGTTTCTTCGTGATTATTTTTCACATGTAGCCGCAGACTGTGTATGACAAGATCACGTTTGGATGCCGGGAAGCCCACCTTCTCCTTTCCAGGAAGTATTGTGAGCTGAACAGGATGTGGTCACAGGCTGTGCCTTCCATAGATATGGAACCCTCTGCATCTTACACGTGTACATTCTGAAGATAGGCCTAGATGTTTCTGTTAAATTTCACGCCCTACACTATTTGTTTACTTTTTCACGATTGTAATCTTCCCCCTTTGTTGATCTCATATATACAAAGTCGACGATAA
>NW_026278752.1:0-7096 GCF_023373465.1 Oncorhynchus keta | reverse complement strand
TACCGGCCCCAACTACTGTCAATGTGGAGCTCTACAGAGCCCTCCGTACTGTTCCAACGTTTGGGAGGGCATGGTGATGTGGGACAGTGCTGGGTTTAACCTCTGCATGTACCGCCCCAACTACTGTCAATGTGGAGCTCTACAGGGCCCTCCGTACTGTTCCAACGTTTGGGAGGGGCATGGTGATGTGGGACAGTGCTGGGTTTAACCTCTGCATGTCAATGTGGAGCTCTGCCCTCCGTACTGTTCCAGCGTTTGGGACATGGTGATGTGGGACAATGTGGAGCTCTACAGAGCCCTCCGTACTGTTCCAACGTTTGGGAGGGGGCATGGTGATGTGGGACAGTGCTGGGTTGTTCAACCTCTGCATGGTGATGGCTGGGGACAGTGCCCTCTGCATGTGCTACTGTCAATGTGGAGCTCTGGGAGCCCTCCGTACTGTTCCAACGTTTGGGGAGGGGCATGGTGATGTGGGACAGTGCTGGGTTTTAACCTCTGCATGTACCGGCCCCAACTACTGTCAATGTGGAGCTCTACAGAGCCCTCCGTACAGTTCATGGTGATGTGGGACAACGTTTGGGAGGGGCATGGTGATGTGATGGACAGTGCTGGGTTTAACCTCTGCATGTACCGGCCCCAACTACTGTCAATGTGGGGCTCTACAGAGCCCTCCGTACTGTTCAACGTTTGGGAGGGGCATGGTGATGTGGGACAGTGCTGGGTTTAACCTCTGCATGTACCGGCCCCAACTACTGTCAATGTGGAGCTCTACAGAGCCCTCCGTACTGTTCCAACGTTTGGGAGGGCATGGTGATGTACCAGGACAGTGCAGTGCTGGTTTAACCTCTGCATGCCTCTGGAGGCTCTACACTTAACGTCACACCCTGCATATGGAGACTCCCACCACGTTTTCAGATCAAGCATAAATGGGCTTTTAGTCCAGGCCTCCTGCAATGGATTAGTTCCTGAAATGGGACCATATGTATATGTTTTATATAGAAAACAATCTTGAGTCGACCAAAAGCCCCTAACGACCAAACAATTGACCAGTCGACTAATTGGGGTCTAGTTTGGTAATATGATTGACTGTTGTTATATGTCCCTGTACACGTTGTGCTAACACTGCTGCTGACCCTGTGAAAAGACACAGACCTCTAGTAGAGGACCATGTTTAGAAACAGATCCTCTATTAACTGTCTGAAGAAAGAAGATGTTCCTCTGACACTATCTAACGTTCAGACAGATGGACTGCTCCAGGAGAAACTGGCCTTATGATGAACTCTCTCTCTCTCTTTAGCCTGAGGATATTCTGTGGTGATAAGAATGGCTGGGCTGTAGTAGCTGTATTAGACAGGGTTGTACGTGAATAGGGAGGACGTCTGGGACATTGGGACTAGCAGTGATCTGCTCCTCCTCATGTGTAGTCTTATTACCATGTTAGAGAGGGAGGACTGTGACCCTAGGGCCTACGGTCCAGAGACAGACAGGAGGGGGGTTTGTGGTTCTCTGTGGCTCTGAAGCTGCTATAAAACCTCTGTTCTTTCCTTCCTTCCTTTCAGCAGATGTACTCAGATCTGTGGGAACAAAGTGAGACAGTGAAGGGACCGGGATGCACTTCTAGCTATTCAAACAGGGCTTGTTACTACTGGGTGACAGCTGTACTGTGTAAAACAGGTTCCTAGCACTACCAGCTCTTTGAATGGCTGCTCTCTGTGTCTCAGAATAGGAATAGCTACAACTGTCGGGTCTATAAGCACAAGCATTTCACTCCACTCGCAATAACATCTGCTAACCATGTGTATGTGATCAATAACATCTGCTAACCATGTGTATGTGATCAATAACATCTGCTAACCATGTGTATGTGATCAATAACATCTGCTATCCATGTGTATGTGACCAATAACATCTGCTATCCATGTGTATGTGACCAATAACATCTGCTAACCATGTGTATGTGACCATTAACATCTGCTAACCATGTGTATGTGACCAATAACATCTGCTAACCATGTATGTGACCAATAACATCTGCTAACCATGTCCAATAACATCTGTGTGTATGTGACCAATAACATCTGTAACCACGTGTATGTGACAATAACATCTGCTAACCATGTCCAATAACATCTGCTACCATGTGTATGTGACCAATGCTGTGACCACATCTGCTAACCATGTGTATGTGACCAATAACATGAATTTACCAATAACATCTGTGGTATGTGACCATTAACTCTGTGTGTACATGGCCCATTGTGATCTCATTCTCCTGACATGTGACCAACACATTTGATTTGACTGCTACTCTCTGTTATGACAGTCAGCCCCCTCACTGGTTGTGGAACTCATCTCTCTGGAGTCACTGGGTCTATTGTGACTGTCTCTCTCTGTCCTGACAGTCAGCCCTCACTGGGTCTAACTCTCTCTCTCTGTCCTGACAGTCACTGGGTCTATTGTGACTGTCTCTCTCTGTCTGATCAGCCCTCACTGGGTCTATTGTGACTGTCTCTCTCTGTCCCTGACAGTCAGCGCCTGGGGTCTATTGTGACTGTCTCTCTCTGTCCTGACAGTCACTGGGTTGTGCAATGGTGTAGAATCAGAACGAGGGTAAGGAGGCTGTTGAAGAGGAGAGCTGCAGTATTGCTTGGCTCCAGTGGGAGGGGTTTACAGCAGGTAGTCTGTAATCTCCCCCAGTACCAGAGCAGTGTCTGATCTCCCAGTATTATTACTGTACAGCATCAGCTACACTGACTGCTGTAACATCAGATGTCCTCATGAAGTAGTGCTCTGTACATGGCCCAGCCTACACCAACACACACTGCATCTCTGGTTAGGGGTAGGGGTTGGACTTCCTCAGGGGAACTGTTTACAACTGACTGTTTTTGTCTTACTCCAGTAGACTGTTTCTGACTGTTTACTGACTGGTCTTACTGACTGTTTACTGACTGGTCTTACTGACTGTTTACTGAGCTGGTCTTCTGACTGTTTACTGACTGGTCTTACTGACTGTTTACTGTTTACTGACTGGTCTTCTGACTGTTTACTGACTGGTCTTACTGACTGGTCTTCTGACTGTTTACTGACTGTTTACTGACTGGTCTTCTGACTGTTTACTGACTGGTCTTACTGTCTGTGGTCTTACTGACTGGTCTTCTGACTGACTGGTCTTCTGACTGGTCTTACTGACTGGTCTTACTGACTGTTTACTGGTCTTACTGACTGGTCTTACTGACTGGTCTTGACTGACTGACTGGTCTTACTGACTGGTCTTTACTGTTTACTGACTCTCACGACTATGTCTCACTGACTGGTCTTACTGACTGGTCTTACTGACTGGTCTACTGACTGGTCTACTGACTGGTCTACTGACTGGTCTTTTGACTGTTTACTGACTGGTCTTACTGACTGTTTTACTGGCCATTTACTATGCTCTACTATGTGTTCTAGGTAAAGAGAACGCATAAGGGCGTCGGCAGGTGCCATGCGTCAGATCAGTCTGGTGGGGGCAGTGGACGAGGTGGGGGATTACTTCCCAGAGTTCATCTCTATGCTGGAGGAGTCGCCCTTCCTAGAGGTGAGTAGCCCTGACACAGAATAATGAGAAAGATCCATCATTTTATAGATAATATCAATCTATAGGTAATACGTTGGATTTAGTCATTTTCGCTAGGTTTCAAAATACTTTAGTTCTGGCCACATTGTTTAGGGAGAATTCAACTCATTGGATCTATAAACAAAGGAAAGTTGCCCTCTAGTGGTTGAGAAGGGTAATTATGGTTTTTCAACAACAACAAGAAAGCATTGTTTTTGATGGATGTCTGAAAGATGATGTTTCCTCTTTCCTGTTCCTGTGTGTTTTCTCACACACCTCTATCTATCACTCTACTCCTCCCCGTTGTAACTCTGGCGTACTTCTCCCTCCAGCGGACGCTACCGTGGGGTACGTTCTCCAGTCTGAAACTGAAGAGTCAACAGAGAGTGATGACGGGCCCATCATGTGGGTACGACCTGGGGAACAGATGATCCCTGTTGCTGACATACCAAAGTCTCCTACATAAGGAGAAGGTGAGGGCTCACTGTACTGTGTTCACAGGTAGTAGGTCCTACTTTCACACAGAGATGCAAATGTCTGTATTTTTTACAGGATCCTACTTCAAAGGAAGTACTCAGGGTCTTAAATGGGCAGATTATGTTCTATTCTCCTCACGGGGACCTAAAATGTATTTCCATTCAACATCCTATTTTCCCTAACCTCTAATTGTAACCCTAACTAACCACTACATTTAAAATAGTCTTTAAAAAAATATATATATTTAATATTTTATTTAAACAGGTAGGCCAGTTGAGAACATGTTCTCATTTACAACTGTGACCTGGACAAGATAAAGCAAAGCAGTGCGACACAAACAACAACACAGAGTTACACATGGAGTAAACAAACATACAGTCAATAATACAGTAGAAGACTATATACAGTGTGTGCAAATGAGGTAAGATAAGGAGGTAAGGCAAGAAATAGACCATAGTGATGGAATAATTACAATAGAGCAATTAAACACTGGAATGGTAGATGTGCAGAAGATGAATGTGTAAGTAGAGATACTGGGGTGCAAAGGAGCAAAATAAATAAATAACAGTATGGGGATGAGGTAGTTGGATGGGCTGTTTACAGATGGAAACCAGACTCGGAAACCAGATTGCATAGCGGAGAAGGTACGGTGGGATTCGAAATGGTGGTAATCTGTTTGTTAACTTGGCTTTCGAAGACCTTAGAAAGACAGGGTAGGATAGATATAGGTATGTAGCAGTTTGGGTCTAGAGTGTCTCCCCTTTGAAGAGGGGATGACCACGGCAGCTTTCAATCTTTAGGGATCTCAGACGATACGAAAGAGGTTGAACAGGCTAGTAATAGGGGTTGCAACAATTTTGGCTGATGATTTTAGAAAGAGAGGGTCGATGTTGTGTTGATATTGGCTTCGGTTTAAGTGTCTGTTCTTCTTAAAAGAGAAGCTGATTTTCCACTCTACACACGTGCAGAATGTACTTCACTCTGTCCAGCAATTAGCTATTTCTTTCCATCCTCCTCTCTTTTTCCCTCTTAATGTCCTGACTGTAATGTTGCTTTCCATAAACATGAGGTCTGCATCCCAAATCATACCCTATTCCCTATATAGTGCACTACTTTCAACCAGGCCAGGGCCCTGTAGGGCACTGGAGAATTGGTTGTCATTTGGGACGCTGTAGAAATGAGTCTTGCTATCATCTCTGAACCTCTCATCTTCTCAGGATGAGGTGCTCATTAGGATGAGGTGATTAGCTCATCTCTGAACCTCTCATCTTCTCAGGATGAGGTGATTAGCTCATCTCTGAACCTCTCTTCTCATCTTCTCAGGATGAGGTGATTGTGATTAGCTCAGCTCTCTGAACCTCTCATCTTCTCAGGATGAGGTGATTAGCTCATCTCTGAACCTCTCGTCTTCTCAGGATGAGGTGATTAGCTCATGAGGGGATTAGCTCTCTCTGAACTTCTCATGAGGTGATTAGCTTCTCAACCACTCATCTTCCAGGATGAGGTGATTAGCTCATCTCTGGAACCTCTCAGCATCTGGATGAGGTGATTAGCTCATCTCTGCTTCTCTTCTCAGGATGATGTGATTGGCTCATCTCTGAACCGCTCAGCTTCTCAGGATGAGGTGATTAGCTCATCTCTGAACCTCATCTTCTCAGGATGAGGGTGATTAGCTCATCTTCTCCCTTCTCAGGATGAGGTGATTAGCTGAGGTGATTAGCTCATCTCTCCGCCAGCATCTCAGGATGAGGGGATTAGCTCATCTCTGAACCTCTCATCTTCTCAGGATGAGGTGATTAGCTCATCTCTGAACCACTCATCTTCCTGGATGAGGACAGCCTGGTCTCTGAAACTCTCATCTTCTCAGGATGAGGCATAGCCCATCTCTGAACCTCCCTGCCTCTTCAGGATGAGGATTAGCTCATCTCTGAAACTCTCTCATCTTCTCAGGATGAGTGATTAGCCCATCTCGAACCTCACTTCTTCTGTTAGACGAGGTGATTACTCATCTCTGAACCTCTCATCTTCTCAGGATGAGGTGATTAGCTCATCTCTGAACCGCTCAGCATCTCAGGATGAGGTGATTAGCTCATCTCTGAACCGCTCAGCTTCTCAGGATGAGGTGATTAGCTCATCTCTGAACCTCTCATCTTCTCAGGATGAGGGGATTAGCTCATCTCTGAACCTCTCATCTTCTCAGGATGAGGTGATTAGCTCATGTTTGAACCTCTCAACTTCTCAGGATGAGGTGAGTAGCTCATCTCTGAACTGCTCATCTTCTCAGGATGAGGTCATGAGCTCATCTCTGTGCTTAGTTTATCATCATGATGTCATTGTAGGCTACCGCCGTAGCAAATCAATTCTGCTTAGAAAGAGGAGAGGGAGACGAGCCTAGATGAGATCATCGCCATGTTAAACAATGCTACAGCAGACGACAGGCTAATCGACAAGTCCCCACTGTGAGATGCTTCTCATTGTAACACTACACACACACAGAGACACACACACACACACACACACACACACACACACACACACAGAGACACACACACACACACACAGAGACACACACACACACACACACACACACACAGAGACACACACACACAGAGACACACACACACACAGACACACACACACACACACACACACACACACACACACACACACACACACACACACACACACACACACACACACACACACACACACACACACACACACACACACACACACACACACACACACACACACAGAGACACACACACACACACACACACAGACACACACAGAGACACACACACACACACACACACACACACAAGAGACACACACACACACACAGAGACACACACACACACAGAGACACACACACACACACAGAGACACACACAGAGCACACACAGAGACACACACACACACACACACACACACACACACACACACACACACACACACACACACACACACACACACACACACACACACACACACACACACACACACACACAGAGACACCCACAC
>NW_026278751.1:0-3549 GCF_023373465.1 Oncorhynchus keta | reverse complement strand
CTGCCTGTTAAAGAGGACAGACTTGATCATCACCCCGACCAGAGTAGGCTCAAGGCCAGGGTTGACAACTCTACGCTCAGGGTAGATGTTAGGAAAGTAATCCACGAAAGGCACGGCTTTGTTCATGATTCTGAATCAAGAGACCTAGGGTACTTTACAGAGTGTAGTCACTTCTTTTAACTACTATTCAATGACAACCGGATACCCCTTTTATGGTATCAAGCATCCAACGGAGGCTAAGGCAGCAAAGCGTTGAACTAAGGAGCATTTGGACAGCAAAGGGGGAAGATCGTCATCAAAAACAAGTACAGGCCTACACAACCAGGGCTGAATTATCCATTTCATGCCAAGGCTGAGGTATCCGCACACGGCAGGCTTATCCGATCAGTGCTGAAGTTACCGTCTCCAGCCAGGGGCTCACGTATCCGAACACGGCTGACTTATCCAGCTACGAGACATTGTAGGGTGAATTATCCATGTCAGCCCAAGTCTGAGCTAACCGATCATGGTTGACTTCTCTGTTCAGGGCTGCAGTATCCGTGTCCGACCAAGGCTGAGGCATACAATTATGGATGCCATATCCAGCCAGGGCTCACATATCATTCCAGGGCTGACTCACACAAGTATGAGACATTGTGAAACTTCAAAACTACCCTGTCAAAGACATTAGGTTTAGTGTAACATCTATGCCTAGGGGTTAGGAAGTAGTCTCACATAGAGTGCTCAATTGTGTCAGACCAGAGAAGGCAACACTATCTAGGCATGGCCACTAAGAAAAACAACAAGGTGTCAACCGATTGTAATAGTTTGCCTCACAGACAAGCAAATACAGCTGTGTTACAAACGGTGAAGGTACCATTCAATAGGAGAGCCTTCTTCTTAGCGGTTGACACTGACATAGTACACGACAGGATATCGGACGAGCTGTCGTTCGGCGCGTTGTCCCCAAACCACAGAGCTACGTTCCAATTGCTCCTATACCTGACATATTGCTGCAAAGGGGAGGTTCTCCAAGTAACTCTGGAGAACACAGATTTCTGCAGCATGTCACCTCCTATCAGAGAAGATTTTGCTCAAGGGCGCCTATTCTGTTTCGTCTTAGACATTAGCAATGAGGAGACATGTGAAACGAACACGCTATCGTCTAGCCTCGGTGTACCATCCAGGTTGGGCACACTGGCCGCATCTGACGACGCGGATGGGGACGTGTCCAGTACCCAGCTGCTCAGTCTCATGAACATGAGTGTGAACATGGAAGTGTTCAGAGGAGATGACGCAAGGTATGACACCAATGACCACACGTCCTCACAACAAGCAACTGGCGATGAGATGACAGAAGCCTTTGAGGAGGCGTTCAATGCTTTCATGCGACTGCAATTGGTTAGGAAAAAGGCATCATCCCTCAACAACGCTATGATAGTGATGAGAGACAGCAAGGGAGAGCTAGGCTCCATGTTCGACTGGGTGGATATTCGCAGTGATACACTGAATTCTACCAAGGTGGATAAGAAGAAGGTGAAAGAACTACAGGGTTCCATGTACACCCCAGCCTGTCAGTCAGGGAGGCAGGTGATTGTCTTACCAGAGTCTATAATGGACCTAAATCTCAATGTTCTGGAGACCTCCATAGGGACGATCACAGACAGTATAAGCGAAGGTGAATCGAAGAACTTGTTCCTATCGATCATGTCTAAACTGACGAGCATGCAGTTGGTGAAACAGAAAGCTGTTCAAACGGGCTACAACGAGACCATGACGGAGGATATGAGATTCTTGGAAAGACTGAAATGTTTCACCAGCGACCTCAACGGGTCCTTGGGAGCCTTGGAGGTTGACATCAGAGGCCTCTTGGTATTCAGGTACTCTGTGGATAAACTCATTGACAGGGAGAACCCGGACCTGTTTCTCAACTCTCTGATCCACAGGCACATGCCCGTCTCCAAGAGCCGCATTGACAGGGTGTTATGCGACATAAAGAGTAAACGCAGGACTAAAGCTATCACGTCTTTGCTGAAGAAAGGAAGGTGTCAATGCAAGACAAGGCTCACCAATGACCGCATTGGAGCATGTAGGGGAGAGTGTCAGACTGCTTATTCGTGTTTCTACAACACATCCGAGCATCACCCCTTCATTGTGAGTATAGATGACCACAGCTACTACTTTGCTCACCTATACCCTCATCTGGGTAAACTGGAGCGCCTCAGCAAGGAAATGAAAGTCAAGTACAGAGGACGCAGACAGTTCGAGAGCATAGCGGATATGGTTTTCAATATCCTTGTCAGGCACCAGTTCAGTGAGAAAGAGTCACTGTATGAAGGGTTGACCGATGTGATAGACGACGAAATGAGAAACTCAAGCCTGTCTCTCGGGCACGACCTCACCGAGATCCACGAGTCGTGTTACCTGGCGCCGGGCAATACCGACGAATATCCGGAGCAGTCGGACACTCTGGATCCGGTGAAAGTGTATGACCAAGCATTGGTGCGCTACTTGTTCTGTGACAGCCTTCAAGTGGGCAGGTTGTTTCAGGCGTCTACAACGTTCAATTACATTATCACCAACACAGCTCCCAGGTACACCATAGAACGGATTATGCTCTTAAACGTCACAGGTCCCGGTGAAGGTAAGAGTTACGCCAACAACGTGCTAAACTACCAGTTCAGAATGGTAAAAGGCTGCATAGAGACTCTGACGTCTTTCACCCCGCAATCTTTCAAGTACAAGCAGAAGAGGAAAGCATGCGTAGTCATGATAGACGACGCTCATATAACCCACGAGAAGAACATGAAATCAGTCGACAAAGAGTCCAACGTGATCCCCAATACGTTCAAGAACCTGTTGGACACCAGCGTACTGGAGAGCGATGTGGTAACCAGAGACATGAGCAGCGGCAAGGTGGACACGGTTAGGTACAAGGCTGTCCACAACTGCGGCTTTGTGTGGAACACCAAAACCATGGGCTTTGTGAGTGAAGCATGGGCCGACCGGTGTCTGATCATGGAATCAGAGTTTCCTGAGCATGTAACTCGCACACGTAGCACCAATCAGATACAGGACACAGTAGTCAAACTCAAGATGGACCGTATAGCTGCAGTGTGTCTGTATAGGCAGAACCTGATCCAGTCAGCGACCATGATTGCAGAGTCCGAGATAATGCAGTTCGGCGTGAGGTTCGACACCAGCAGGGACGCATGCCTTGCAGCCTTATACGCTAGTCACATTGTGTGCACGGGAGTCGTCAGTCGGAGGGTTTCGTTCTGCATCAACCAGCTTGTGTTTGCTGAGGCCATGAAGTTGGCGTGTCACTTTGTCTTTGACATATGGATCCCTCCCTGGACAGATATCCCGGTTGAGAAGGAGTTTCTCGACCTGAGAGGTTACATGAAGCAGATGAACAGGAACAGGCTGAAAGCTCTGGACCAGCTTTCCTTTGGACAGATCTGCCTGGAGACCAACGCTGTCTACAAGCTGTGCACTGCGGCCTGTCTGCCGGACATATGTCCCCGTGCGGTCGACATACAGGGTCACTTTGCATGCAAGGTGCTAGGG
>NW_026278750.1:0-15022 GCF_023373465.1 Oncorhynchus keta | reverse complement strand
TATTGTAGACAACACCCTCAGAGCTAACAGTTACAGGAACAAAGATTAGGTTACTTATTGTAGACAACACCCTCAGAGCTAACAGCTACAGGAACATACTTATTGTAGACAACACCCTCAGAGCTAACAGCTACAGGAACATACTTATTGTAGACAACACCCTCAGAGCTAACAGCTGGGAACATACTTATTGTAGACAACACCCTCAGAGCCAACAGCTACAGGAACATACTTATTGTAGACAACACCCTCAGAGCTAACAGCTACAGGAACATACTTATTGTAGACAACACCCTCAGAGCTAACAGCTACAGGAACATACTTATTGTAGACAACACCCTCAGAGCTAACAGCTACAGGAACAAAGATTAGGTTACTTATTGTAGACAACACCCTCAGAGCTAACAGCTACAGGAACAAAGATTATGTTACTTATTGTAGACCAACACCCTCAGAGCTAACAGCTACAGGAACATAGATTAGGTTACTTATTGTAGACAACACCCTCAGAGCTAACAGTTACAGGAACATAGATTGGGTTACTTATTGTAGACAACACCCTCAGAGCTAACAGTTACAGGAACATAGATTAGGTTACTTATTGTAGACAACACCCTCAGAGCTAACAGCTACAGGAACATAGATTAGGTTACTTATTGTAGACAACACCCTCAGAGCTAACAGCTACAGGAACATAGATTAGGTTACTTATTGTAGACAACACTCAGAGCTAACAGTTACAGAACATAGATTGGGTTACTTATTGTAGACAACACCTCAGAGCTAACAGCTACAGACAACACCCTCAGAGCTAACAGCTACAGGAACAAATTGTAGACAACACCCTCAGAGTTACTTATTGTAGACAACACCCTCAGAGCTAACAGCTACAGGAACATAGATTGGGTTACTTATTGTAGACAACAGGAACACCCTCAGAGCTAACAGTTACAGGAACATAGATTAGGGTACTTATTGTAGACAACACCCTCAGAGCTAACAGCTACAGGAACATAGATTAGGTTACTTATTGTAGACAACACCCTCAGAGCTAACAGTTACAGGAACATAGATTAGGTTACTTATTGTAGACAACACCCTCAGAGCTAACAGCTACAGGAACATAGATTAGGTTACTTATTGTAGACAACACCCTCAGAGCTAACAGCTACAGGAACATAGATTAGGTTACTTATTGTAGACAACACCCTCAGAGCTAACAGTTACAGGAACATAGATTATGTTACTTATTGTAGACAACACCCTCAGAGCTAACAGCTACAGGAACATAGATTATGTTACTTATTGTAGACAACACCCTCAGAGCTAACAGCTACAGGAACATAGATTAGTTACTTATTGTAGACAACACCCTCAGCTACAGAGCTAACAGCTACAGGAACATACTTATTGTAGACAACACCCTCAGAGCTAACAGCTACAGGAACATAGATTATATTACTTATTGTAGACAACACCCTCAGAGCTAACAGCTACAGGAACATAGATTATGTTACTTATTGTAGACAACACCCTCAGAGCTAACAGTTACAGGAACATAGATTAGGTTACTTATTGTAGACAACACCCTCAAAGCTAACAGCTACAGGAACATAGATTATGTTACTTATTGTAGACAACACCCTCAGAGTTAACAGCTACAGGAACATAGATTAGGTTACTTATTGTAGACAACACCCTCAGAGCTAACAGCTACAGGAACATAGATTATGTTACTTATTGTAGACAACACCCTCAGAGCTAACAGCTACAGGAACATAGATTAGGTTACTTATTGTAGACAACACCCTCAGAGCTAACAACTACAGGAACATAGATTATGTTACTTATTGTAGACAACACCCTCAGAGCTAACAGCTACAGGAACATAGATTAGGTTACTTATTGTAGACAACACCCTCAGAGCTAACAGCTACAGGAACATAGATTGGGTTACTTATTGTAGACAACACCCTCAGAGCTAACAGCTACAGGAACATAGATTAGGTTACTTATTGTAGACAACACCCTCAGAGCTAACAGCTACAGGAACATAGATTAGGTTACTTATTGTAGACAACACCCTCAGAGCTAACAGCTACAGGAACATAGATTGGGTTACTTATTGTAGACAACACCCTCAGAGCTAACAGCTACAGGAACATAGATTAGGTTACTTATTGTAGACAACACCCTCAGAGCTAACAGCTACAGGAACATAGATTAGGTTACTTATTGTAGACAACACCCTCAGAGCTAACAGCTACAGGAACAAAGATTATGTTACTTATTGTAGACAACACCCTCAGAGCTAACAGCTACAGGAACATAGATTAGGTTACTTATTGTAGACAACACCCTCAGAGCTAACAGTTACAGGAACATAGATTGGGTTACTTATTGTAGACAACACCCTCAGAGCTAACAGTTACAGGAACATAGATTAGGTTACTTATTGTAGACAACACCCTCAGAGCTAACAGTTACAGGAACATAGATTATGTTACTTATTGTAGACAACACCCTCAGAGCTAACAGCTACAGGAACATAGATTATGTTACTTATTGTAGACAACACCCTCAGAGCTAACAGCTACAGGAACATACTTATTGTAGACAACACCCTCAGAGCTAATAGCTACAGGAACATAGATTATGTTACTTATTGTAGACAACACCCTCAGAGCTAACAGCTACAGGAACATAGATTATGTTACTTATTGTAGACAACACCCTCAGAGCTAACAGTTACAGGAACATAGATTAGTTACTTATTGTAGACAACACCCTCAAAGCTAACAGCTACAGGAACATAGATTAGGTTACTTATTGTAGACAACACCCTCAGAGTTAACAGCTACAGGAACATAGATTAGGTTACTTATTGTAGACAACACCCTCAGAGCTAACAGCTACAGGAACATAGATTATGTTACTTATTGTAGACAACACCCTCAGAGCTAACAGCTACAGGAACATAGATTAGGTTACTTATTGTAGACAACACCCTCAGAGCTAACAACTACAGGAACATAGATTATGTTACTTATTGTAGACAACACCCTCAGAGCTAACAGCTACAGGAACATAGATTAGGTTACTTATTGTAGACAACACCCTCAGAGCTAACAGCTACAGGAACATAGATTGGGTTACTTATTGTAGACAACACCCTCAGAGCTAACAGCTACAGGAACATAGATTAGGTTACTTATTGTAGACAACACCCTCAGAGCTAACAGCTACAGGAACATAGATTAGGTTACTTATTGTAGACAACACCCTCAGAGCTAACAGCTACAGGAACATAGATTGGGTTACTTATTGTAGACAACACCCTCAGAGCTAACAGCTACAGGAACATAGATTAGGTTACTTATTGTAGACAACACCCTCAGAGCTAACAGCTACAGGAACATAGATTAGGTTACTTATTGTAGACAACACCCTCAGAGCTAACAGCTACAGGAACAAAGATTATGTTACTTATTGTAGACAACACCCTCAGAGCTAACAGCTACAGGAACATAGATTAGGTTACTTATTGTAGACAACACCCTCAGAGCTAACAGTTACAGGAACATAGATTGGGTTACTTATTGTAGACAACACCCTCAGAGCTAACAGTTACAGGAACATAGATTAGGTTACTTATTGTAGACAACACCCTCAGAGCTAACAGCTACAGGAACATAGATTAGGTTACTTATTGTAGACAACACCCTCAGAGCTAACAGCTACAGGAACATAGATTAGGTTACTTATTGTAGACAACACACTCAGAGCTAACAGTTACAGGAACATAGATTGGGTTACTTATTGTAGACAACACCCTCAGAGCTAACAGCTACAGGAACAAAGATTAGGTTACTTATTGTAGACAACACCCTCAGAGCTAACAGCTACAGGAACATAGATTGGGTTACTTATTGTAGACAACACCCTCAGAGCTAACAGTTACAGGAACATAGATTAGGGTACTTATTGTAGACAACACCCTCAGAGCTAACAGCTACAGGAACATAGATTAGGTTACTTATTGTAGACAACACCCTCAGAGCTAACAGTTACAGGAACATAGATTAGGTTACTTATTGTAGACAACACCCTCAGAGCTAACAGCTACAGGAACATAGATTAGGTTACTTATTGTAGACAACACCCTCAGAGCTAACAGCTACAGGAACATAGATTAGGTTACTTATTGTAGACAACACCCTCAGAGCTAACAGTTACAGGAACATAGATTATGTTACTTATTGTAGACAACACCCTCAGAGCTAACAGCTACAGGAACATAGATTATGTTACTTATTGTAGACAACACCCTCAGAGCTAACAGCTACAGGAACATAGATTATGTTACTTATTGTAGACAACACCCTCAGAGCTAACAGCTACAGGAACATACTTATTGTAGACAACACCCTCAGAGCTAACAGCTACAGGAACATAGATTATGTTACTTATTGTAGACAACACCCTCAGAGCTAACAGCTACAGGAACATAGATTATGTTACTTATTGTAGACAACACCCTCAGAGCTAACAGTTACAGGAACATAGATTAGGTTACTTATTGTAGACAACACCCTCAAAGCTAACAGCTACAGGAACATAGATTAGGTTACTTATTGTAGACAACACCCTCAGAGCTAACAGCTACAGGAACATAGATTAGGTTACTTATTGTAGACAACACCCTCAGAGCTAACAGCTACAGGAACATAGATTATGTTACTTATTGTAGACAACACCCTCAGAGCTAACAGCTACAGGAACATAGATTAGGTTACTTATTGTAGACAACACCCTCAGAGCTAACAGCTACAGGAACATAGATTAGATTACTTATTGTAGACAACACCCTCAGAGCTAACAGCTACAGGAACATAGATTAGGTTACTTATTGTAGACAACACCCTCAGAGCTAACAGCTACAGGAACATAGATTAGGTTACTTATTGTAGACAACACCCTCGGAGCTAACAGCTACAGGAACATAGATTAGGTTACTTATTGTAGACAACACCCTCAGAGCTAACAGTTACAGGAACATAGATTATGTTACTTATTGTAGACAACACCCTCAGAGCTAACAGTTACAGGAACAAAGATTAGGTTACTTATTGTAGACAACACCCTCAGAGCTAACAGCTACAGGAACATAGATTAGGTTACTTATTGTAGACAACACCCTCAGAGCTAACAGCTACAGGAACATAGATTGGGTTACTTATTGTAGACAACACCCTCAGAGCTAACAGCTACAGGAACATAGATTAGGTTACTTATTGTAGACAACACCCTCAGAGCTAACAGCTACAGGAACATAGATTAGGTTACTTATTGTAGACAACACCCTCAGAGCTAACAGCTACAGGAACATAGATTAGGTTACTTATTGTAGACAACACACTCAGAGCTAACAGTTACAGGAACATAGATTATGTTACTTATTGTAGACAACACCCTCAGAGCTAACAGTTACAGGAACAAAGATTAGGTTACTTATTGTAGACAACACCCTCAGAGCTAACAGCTACAGGAACATAGATTAGGTTACTTATTGTAGACAACCCCTCAGAGCTAACAGCTACAGGAACATACTTATTGTAGACAACACCCTCAGAGCTAACAGCTACAGGAACATAGATTATGTTACTTATTGTAGACAACACCCTCAGAGCTAACAGCTACAGGAACATAGATTATGTTACTTATTGTAGACAACACCCTCAGAGCTAACAGTTACAGGAACATAGATTAGGTTACTTATTGTAGACAACACCCTCAAAGCTAACAGCTACAGGAACATAGATTAGGTTACTTATTGTAGACAACACCCTCAGAGCTAACAGCTACAGGAACATAGATTAGGTTACTTATTGTAGACAACACCCTCAGAGCTAACAGCTACAGGAACATAGATTAGGTTACTTATTGTAGACAACACCCTCAGAGCTAACAGCTACAGGAACATAGATTAGGTTACTTATTGTAGACAACACCCTCAGAGCTAACAGCTACAGGAACATAGATTAGGTTACTTATTGTAGACAACACCCTCAGAGCTAACAGCTACAGGAACATAGATTAGGTTACTTATTGTAGACAACACACTCAGAGCTAACAGTTACAGGAACATAGATTATGTTACTTATTGTAGACAACACCCTCAGAGCTAACAGTTACAGGAACAAAGATTAGGTTACTTATTGTAGACAACACCCTCAGAGCTAACAGCTACAGGAACATAGATTAGGTTACTTATTGTAGACAACACCCTCAGAGCTAACAGCTACAGGAACATACTTATTGTAGACAACACCCTCAGAGCTAACAGCTACAGGAACATAGATTATGTTACTTATTGTAGACAACACCCTCAGAGCTAACAGCTACAGGAACATAGATTATGTTACTTATTGTAGACAACACCCTCAGAGCTAACAGTTACAGGAACATAGATTAGGTTACTTATTGTAGACAACACCCTCAAAGCTAACAGCTACAGGAACATAGATTAGGTTACTTATTGTAGACAACACCCTCAGAGCTAACAGCTACAGGAACATAGATTAGGTTACTTATTGTAGACAACACCCTCAGAGCTAACAGCTACAGGAACATAGATTATGTTACTTATTGTAGACAACACCCTCAGAGCTAACAGCTACAGGAACATAGATTAGGTTACTTATTGTAGACAACACCCTCAGAGCTAACAGCTACAGGAACATAGATTATGTTACTTATTGTAGACAACACCCTCAGAGCTAACAGCTACAGGAACATAGATTAGGTTACTTATTGTAGACAACACCCTCAGAGCTAACAGCTGCAGGAACATAGATTGGGTTACTTATTGTAGACAACACCCTCAGAGCTAACAGCTACAGGAACATAGATTAGGTTACTTATTGTAGACAACACCCTCAGAGCTAACAGCTACAGGAACATAGATTAGGTTACTTATTGTAGACAACACCCTCAGAGCTAACAGCTACAGGAACATAGATTAGGTTACTTATTGTAGACAACACCCTCAGAGCTAACA
Organism: Oncorhynchus keta; assembly: GCF_023373465.1. Taxonomy (NCBI): domain Eukaryota; kingdom Metazoa; phylum Chordata; class Actinopteri; order Salmoniformes; family Salmonidae; genus Oncorhynchus; species Oncorhynchus keta. The sequence goes on along the minus strand of NW_026278750.1, from coordinate 7,962 downwards.
GCTACAGGAACATAGATTAGGTTACTTATTGTAGACAACACCCTCAGAGCTAACAGCTACAGGAACATAGATTAGGTTACTTATTGTAGACAACACCCTCAGAGCTAACAGCTACAGGAACATAGATTAGGTTACTTATTGTAGACAACACCCTCAGAGCTAACAGCTACAGGAACATAGATTAGGTTACTTATTGTAGACAACACCCTCAGAGCTAACAGTTACAGGAACATAGATTAGGTTACTTATTGTAGACAACACCCTCAGAGCTAACAGCTACAGGAACATAGATTAGGTTACTTATTGTAGACAACACCCTCAGAGCTAACAGCTACAGGAACATAGATTAGGTTACTTATTGTAGACAACACCCTCAGAGCTAACAGTTACAGGAACATAGATTAGGTTACTTATTGTAGACAACACCCTCAGAGCTAACAGCTACAGGAACATAGATTAGATTACTTATTGTAGACAACACCCTCAGAGCTAACAGCTACAGGAACATAGATTAGGTTACTTATTGTAGACAACACCCTCAGAGCTAACAGTTACAGGAACATAGATTAGGTTACTTATTGTAGACAACACCCTCAGAGCTAACAGCTACAGGAACATAGATTAGGTTACTTATTGTAGACAACACCCTCAGAGCTAACAGTTACAGGAACAAAGATTAGGTTACTTATTGTAGACAACACCCTCAGAGCTAACAGCTACAGGAACATAGATTAGGTTACTTATTGTAGACAACACCCTCAGAGCTAACAGCTACAGGAACATAGATTAGGTTACTTATTGTAGACAACACCCTCAGAGCTAACAGCTACAGGAACATAGATTAGGTTACTTATTGTAGACAACACCCTCAGAGCTAACAGTTACAGGAACATAGATTAGGTTACTTATTGTAGACAACACCCTCAGAGCTAACAGCTACAGGAACATAGATTAGGTTACTTATTGTAGACAACACCCTCGGAGCTAACAGCTACAGGAACATAGATTAGGTTACTTATTGTAGACAACACCCTCAGAGCTAACAGCTACAGGAACATAGATTAGGTTACTTATTGTAGACAACACCCTCAGAGCTAACAGCTACAGGAACATAGATTGGGTTACTTATTGTAGACAACACCCTCAGAGCTAACAGCTACAGGAACATAGATTAGGTTACTTATTGTAGACAACACCCTCAGAGCTAACAGCTACAGGAACATAGATTAGGTTACTTATTGTAGACAACACCCTCGGAGCTAACAGCTACAGGAACATAGATTAGGTTACTTATTGTAGACAACACCCTCAGAGCTAACAGTTACAGGAACATAGATTATGTTACTTATTGTAGACAACACCCTCAGAGATTACAGTTACAGGAACAAAGATTAGGTTACTTATTGTAGACAACACCCTCAGAGCTAACAGCTACAGGAACATAGATTAGGTTACTTATTGTAGACAACACCCTCAGAGCTAACAGCTACAGGAACATAGATTGGGTTAGTTATTGTAGACAACACCCTCAGAGCTAACAGCTACAGGAACATAGATTAGGTTACTTATTGTAGACAACACCCTCAGAGCTAACAGCTACAGGAACATAGATTAGGTTACTTATTGTAGACAACACCCTCAGAGCTAACAGCTACAGGAACATAGATTAGGTTACTTATTGTAGACAACACCCTCAGAGCTAACAGTTACAGGAACATAGATTATGTTACTTATTGTAGACAACACCCTCAGAGCTAACAGTTACAGGAACAAAGATTAGGTTACTTATTGTAGACAACACCCTCAGAGCTAACAGCTACAGGAACATAGATTAGGTTACTTATTGTAGACAACACCCTCAGAGCTAACAGCTACAGGAACATACTTATTGTAGACAACACCCTCAGAGCTAACAGCTACAGGAACAAAGATTAGGTATCTGATATTTAGGGCACTTCTATTTCTCTGGTGTAAAATACAATTTTCCATGTCTTTTGTTTCTATTTTTTATCTTTTTTTTTAACTTCTTGAATGTAAAAAAAAAACATACAATATGCTGTCAGGGAAGCTTCTCAACAACTACATCAGATTAGTCATCTAACAGACTCCCATCCAAAGCGACATTGGGCCCTGCTCAAGATCACGTCGACAATTCTCACACGAAGTCAAAAAACAAGGGACCCGAACCAATGACCCGAGCCTTCCAAGAACCCCCCCCCCACACACACACACACACACACACACACACACACAGTCCTCAACCATCCAAGACCCTCGCCACAGTCCCCCGCAAGAACATTTTTAAATAATAATAATTTTAAAAAATTATACGATTCCCCATCCCCAAGAACCACCCCCCCTCCATGCACCAACAACTGACAGAATGGAACAAACGAGAGAGAAAGACAAAGGGAGACAGAAAACAACAAAGACATCAAGGACAACCAAAATCATAACAACAAGGCCAACTGAATATGTTTGAGTGCGTGTGTGGCACCATTTACCTGTGTGTGTGTCCGTGTCCTGCATGTGCACATGTGTGCATTTGAATGAGTGTGTGTTGCATGGGTCCAAACACCTGCACGCCATCGGCCTCAGGCAAACCGGCATTAGCTGTAACAATACTGCCCCTCAGTGTCATTCAAACTTAATTTTTGTTATGTTTTATTGACTTTATTTTTTAAATACTTTTATCTTATCATTCTATCCCCCGCCCAGTAACTCCACTCCCACTTGTCTCCAATTCCACATACCAACCCTCAGTGTAATGAGTTTCCTCCTCTTCTTCCGAAGAGGAGAGGCGAAACGGATCAGAGGACCAATATGCGGCGTGGTAATTTTCCATGGTACTTTTTTAATGCTTTAAGGTACACATGAACAAACTAACAAAACAAGAAATGTGAAAACTCAAAAAACAGTCCTATCTGGTGCACACACAGAGACAGGAACAATCACCCACAAACACACAGTGAAACCCAGGCCACCTAAGTATGATTCTCAATCAGAGACAACTAATGACACCTGCCTCTGATTGAGAACCATACTAGGCCGAAAACATAGAAATTCCCAAAACCTAGACAAACAAACAGACTGCCCACCCAACTCACGCCCCTGACCATACTAACTAAACACAAAACACAGAAAATAAAGGTCAGAACGTGACAGTACCCCCCAAAGGTGCGGACTCCGGCCGCAAAACCTTGACCTATAGGGGAGGGTCTGGGTGGGCGTCTGTCCGCGGTGGCGGTTCTGGCGCGGGACGCGGACCCCACTTCACCATTGTCTTAGTCCGCTTTATTGTCCGCCTCCGTGGCTTTCTCACCATGGCAACCCCTCTCAATGACCCCACTGGACAGAGGGGCAGCTCGGGACAGAGGGGCAGAAGCTCTGGACAGAGGGTCAGGGGCTCTGGCGCCTCTGGGCTGAGGGGCTCTGGCGCCTCTGGACTGAGGGGCTCTGGCGCCTCTGGGCTGAGGGGCTCTGGCGCCTCTGGGCTGAGGGGCTCTGGCGCCTCTGGGCTGAGGGGCTCTGGCGCCTCTGGGCTGAGGGGCTCTGGCGCCTCTGGGCTGAGGGGCTCCGGCAGCGGCGCCGGACAGGCGGGACGCTCCGGCAGCGGCGCCGGACAGGCGGGAGGCTCTGGCAGCGGCGCGGACAGGCGGGAGCTCCGGCAGCGGCGCCGGACAGGCGGGAGGCTCCGGCAGTGGCGCCGGACAGGCGGGACGCTCCGGCAGCGGCGCCGGACAGGCGGGAGGCTCCGGCAGCGGCGCCGGACAGGCGGGACACTCCCGGCAGTGGCGCCGGACAGGCGGGACGCTCCGGCAGCGGCGCCGGACAGGCGGGAGGCTCCGGCAGCGGCGCCGGACAGGCTGGACGCTCCGGCAACGGCGCAGGACAGGCGGGGCGCTCCGGCAGCGGCGCAGGACAGGCGGGACGCTCCGGCAGCGGCGCCGGACAGGCGGGGCGCTCCGCAGCGGCGCCGGACAGGCGGGACGCTCCGGCAGCGGCGCCAGACAGGCGGGACGCTCCGGCAGCGGCGCCGGATGGGCGGGACGCTCCGGCAGCGGCGCCCGGACAGGCGGGAGCACCTGCAGAGAGGAGACAGAGAGACAGCCTGGTGCGTGGAGCTGCTACAGGAGGCAGCGGCGCCGGACAGGCGGGACGCTCCAGCAGCGGCGCCGGACAGGCGGGGAGGCTCCGGCAGCGGCGCCGGACAGGCGGGAGGCTCCGGCAGTGGCGCCGGACAGGCGGGAGGCTCCCGGCAGCGGCGCCGGACAGGCGGGAGGCTCCGGACAGGCGGGAGGCTCCGGCAGCGGCGCCCGGACAGGCGGGACGCTCCGGCAGCGGCGCCGGACAGGCGGGAGCACCTGCAGGGAGGAGACTGAGAGACAGCCTGGTGCGTGGGGCTGCCACAGGAACTACCAGGCTGGGGAGACTTTCAGGAGGCTTGGTGTTAGGAGGAGCCTGAAAGACCGGGCTGTGGGGAGCACTGGAGCTCTGGTGCGCAACCTTGGCACCACTTCCCCAGGCTGGACAACTACTCGAGCCCGGACCCTCCAGAGTGCAGGCACAGGTTGAACCGGGCTGTGGGTAAGCACGGAGATCTAGTGCTTACTACACGCACCTCTCCCCTAGGCTCCACTCCCACAGTTGCCCGGTACGAGCGGAGCGCAGGCAGAGGACGCACTGCACCCTCCCAGCGCCCCGGAGACACAGCACGCAGAGCCGGCGCAGGATAACCTGGACCAAGACTGCGTACCGGCGGCCAGACCCGCTGAGCAGGCACCATACGCCCTGGCTCAATGCCCACACTCGCATGGCACTCTCGGGGCTGCCCTATAGCGCACCGGGCTATGGACACGCACTGGCGACACCGTGCACTCAACCGCATAACACGGTGCCTGACCAGTAATGCGCTGCTTATCATAAGCACGAGGAGTGAGCTCAGGTCTGCTACCTGGCTTAGTACCACACCTCGTGTGCCCCCCAAAAAAATTTGGGGCTGCCTCTCGTACCTGTCGCACTGCCGTGCTGGCTCCTCATATTGCCGCCGCTCAGCTTTCGCTGCCTCCAGCTCTGCTTTGGGGCTGCGATTTTCCCCAGCCCGTGCCCAGGGTCCCTCTCCGTTCAGTATCTGCTCCCATGTCCAGGAGTCCTGTGATGGTGGCCTCTGTTGTTGATGCTGCTGCTGCTGTCGTCGCTGTCCTTTACCACGCCGCTTGGTCCGATTTTGGTGGGTGATTCTGTAATGAGTTTCCTCCTCTTCTTCCGAAGAGGAGAGGCGAAACGGATCAGAGGACCAATACGCGGCGTGGTAATTTTCCATGGTACTTTTTTAATGCTTTAAGGTACACATGAACAAACTAACAAAACAAGAAATGTGAAAACTCAAAAAACAGTCCTATCTGGTGCACACACAGAGACAGGAACAATCACCCACAAACACACAGTGAAACCCAGGCCACCTAAGTATGATTCTCAATCAGAGACAACTAATGACACCTGCCTCTGATTGAGAACCATACTAGGCCGAAACATAGAAATTCCCAAAACCTAGACAAACAAACATAGACTGCCCACCCAACTCACGCCCTGACCATACTAACTAAACACAAAACACAGAAAATAAAGGTCAGAACGTGACACTCAGCTTCCCTCAGCTTCCCTCATCTTCCCTCAGTTTCCCTCAGCTTCCCTCAGCCCATCCCATCCCATCCCATCCCTCTCTCTCTCACACAGCAACTCCACTCCCACTTGTCTCCAATTCCACATACCAACCCTCAGCTTCCCTCAGCTTCCCTCAGCTTCCCTCAGTTTCCCTCAGCTTCCCTCAGTCCATCCCATTAATCTCTGGACACCCTCTTCGGAATTCTACACACCGTACAGTGGCTTGTAAATAGTATTCATCTCCTTTGTCAGTTTTCCTATTTTGTTGCCTTACAACCTGGAATTTAAAAAAAAAAAATTTTTTTTTTTTGGGGGTGTATCATTTGATTTTCACAACATGCCTACCACTTTGAAGAGGCAAAATATTTGTTATTGTGAAACAAACAATAAATAATACCAAAAACAAACTGAAACCTTGAGCGTGCATAACTATTCACCCCCGCCTCCCCCCCAAAGTCAATACTTTGTAGAGCCACATTTTGCAGCAATTACAGCTGCAAGTCTCTTGGGGTATGTCTCTATAAGCTTGGCACATCTAGGCACGTTGACTAGGCCACTCCAAGACATTGAAATGTTTCCCCTTAAACCACTCCAGGGTTGCTTTAGCAGTATGCTTAGGGTCATAGTCCTGCTGGAAGGTGAACCTCCGTCCCAGTCTCAAATCTCTGCAAGACTGAAACAGGTTTGCCTCGAGAATTTCCCTGTATTAGGCGCCATCCACCATTCCTTCAATTATGACCAGTTTCCCAGTCCCTGCCAATGAATAACATCCCCACAGCATTATGCTGCCACCACCATGCTTCACTGTGGGGATGATGTTCTCGGGGTGATGTGAGGTGTTGGTTTTGCACCAGACATATCATTTTACTTGATGGCCAAAAAGCTCAATTTTAGTCTCATCATTCAGGGAGTCTCCCACATGCCTTTTGGTGAAAAGCAATGTGTTTTTTCTGGCCACTCTTCCGTAAATCCCAGCTCTGCTTAGTGGTGTTACAGACTCTGGGGCCTTTCAGAACATTTGTATACATACTTAGATCATGTGACAGATCATGTGACACTTAGATTGCACACAGGTGGACTTTAGTTTTAATTATGTGACTTCAAAAGGTAATTGGTTGCACCAGATCTTTTTTTTCTTCTTTTTTTTTCACTTCATTAATTTGGATTTATTGTGTATGTCAATTACATAAAATACAATAAAAATCTATTTGAATTACGTGTTGTAATGCAACAAAATAGGAAAAATGCCAAAGGGGATGAATACTTTTACCAAGAGTATTAGTATATTAGTAATTGACTGTCCCAGTCTCTCTAGATCACCAAACAATACTTTTCCAGGGTCAATTGTCAATCATTTTAGATCAATGTTTTGCATTTTCAGCCATTCCTGAACCTGAGACCAGAAACAGGCTACCTGAGGGCAATACTAAAATAAATGGTCTATTGATTCTGTATCCAACATCTGCAGAGCTTCTTGGATGCCCCAAGTATTTATCATTTTGTTGGAGGAAAGAATTCTATATGATAATTTTAGCTGAAAAGCATGACGTCTTGAATCTTGCATCGTTAAATATATCAACTCATACACCCTGTACCATGGCATCGGTACATCAAAAATCTCTTCCTAACTATTAACTATTGCAATCTGTATGGCACGGCTGTCAAATGAAACTGGTAAACTTTCCTATTTATGCTATTCTTTTCCTCCGCCAGTTTTGACCCTTTATATTGGGCTGACAGACCAGTTCCCGACTTCCTCCTACCTCCTCCCGCTGCCACCTGCCTCCTCCATGCTGTAATCAATTGGTTGTACTCTTGGATTGAGCAGACCTTCCCTTACAATCCTGATAACTCTATGAAAGACATAACTCTACCATTCTGATTTGCAATATAATTTAAAAACAAAATATAATTTTCAAACATTTTTCCCATAAATACAGGTATTTTATCAACCAGCACATTTGAGTTCAGCCGTTTGTGATAATATTTGTTCTATCTTTTCAGGTGAATGAAATTTAAATTGTAGCCAGCTCTGCAAAGCTTTTTGAAAAAAAGAGATACTTTGAAAATGAGACATGGCAATCTGCATGAAAACAAAAATGCTATTTTTAAACAGTGGATTCACTTTTATTAGTAATCTACTGAAGAACTATTTAAGGTTTAAGTTTAATGCTTGTATATTTAGAATCTCAATCCGATTCATATTCATTATATAAATGTGCAAGCTTTGGCTCTCGTTCCAGGGAGGACTGAGTGTTACCAGACTGTCAGTCTCTGTTGGTTGTTATGACAGGGAGG